>NC_142928.1:192855793-192910793 GCF_046866305.1 Octopus bimaculoides
TGATTTGTAATTTTGTTTTTTCTTGTTAGAGACATGTTTCTACATTTCTTCCTGTACTGTATTCATACATGTGTGCATGAGCACTCATGCGCGCACATGTGTGTGTAAATATATATGCATATATATATACATACATCATCATCATCATTTTCATTGTCATTTAACATCTGTTGTCTATGTTGGCATGGGTTGGACTGTTTGACCAGTGTTGGCAAGATGGAGAGCTTCACCAGGCTCCAGTCTGATTTGGCATGGTTTCTACAGCTGGATGCCCTTCCTAATGTGAATCACTTTACAGAGTGTACTGGGTGCTTTTACAAAGCACTCTTTCATGACACCAGCATAAGTGCATTTCATGTGGCACTGGCACAAGTGCTTTTTACGCGACACTGGCATATCATCATCATTTAATGTCCATGTTCCATGCTGGCATGGATTGGATGATGTGTGTGTGTGTGTGAGTGTGTGTGTGAGTGTGTGTTATTTCTTTACTACCCACAAGGGGCTACACACAGAGGGGACAAACAAGGACAGACAAACGGATTAAATCGATTATATCGACCCCAGTGCGTAACTGGTACTTATTTAATCGACCCCGAAAGGATGAAAGGCAAAGTCGACCTCGGCGGAATTTGAACTCAGAACGTAGCGGGCAGACGAAATACCACTAAGCATTTCGCCGGGTGTGCTAACGGTTCTGCCAGCTCACCGCCTTATATATATGTGTGTGTGTGTGAGTGTGTGTGTGTGAGTGTGTGTGTGAGTGTGTGTGTGAGTGTGTGTGTGAGTGTGTGTGTGAGTGTGTGTGTGAGTGTGTGTGTGAGTGTGTGTGTGAGTGTGTGTGTGTGTGTGTGTGTGTGTGTGTATGTGTGTGTGTGTGTGTGTGTGTGTGTGTGTGTGTGTGGTTGGATGGATGGATGGTCCAAAGCATCACTGCTGGCATATGTTAGTACAAGCTAGCTGATAGCAGAGGGCTTGGAATTTTCCTGCATTAAATTGCATGTTGTTTTCTTCTGCCCATTTATATTTGGCATCTAGATCTTTCTGTAGAAGATTAGCATCAGAAGGTTCCTTGACTGCTTTTGTGTTGTTGGCATAGCTAGTAAGTGTGGCTGTCTATGTAACTGATGGCACGTCCGAAAGAGCCACCATAAACAATAGCAGCCCCAAGAATCTGATTGGAACAGTGGAGGACTGACTGTGAAAGTGATGATGACAAAGACAATGATGATAATGATGATGACAATGATGTTGATTATGATGATACTGATGACAATGATGATGCTGATGATGACAACGACAATGATGACGATGAAGATTATGGTGATAATGCTGCTGTTGCTGATGTTGATGATAATGTTGATATGACAACAATGCTGGTGATGGCAGTGACGATGAGGATCATGATCATGATTATGATGATAATGTGATGAAAATGATGACAACAATGACATTGATGACAATGACAAAGATGATGACAACAACCAGGATAAGGACAATGATGACAGGCAATGATGATGATTATAATGTTCATGATGATAACAATGACAATGATGATGATGATGATAATGATGATGATGATGATGGTAGTGGTGGTGTTGATGGTGGTGGTGGTGGTGGTTTTCCTATTATTTGTAGTGTACAGTGTGATTTATAATTTATAATTTACAGATTGTGACAAGATTCTTGTAATTCAGCCCACTTCTTAACCACAGCATCTCAAAGCTATATTGGCACAGAAGACTTTTTTTTCTTTTTTATCCATTCAGCTCCAGTGTATTAATTATCTTTTCAGTCTAATATTTCTAGTGATTCATATAAATATTTTCTGATGTAATTGCTTTAGTAATGTAAATTAATTCTGATTAGAATAACATTTTCAGAAAGACTAATCTATATATATAAAAATGAGAATGTGTGTCTGTCTGTCTGTCTGTGTGAATCCCTAAAACTCGAGAACTACGCAACCAATTTCATTCAAATTTTACACATGCCTTACTTAGGGTTCCAGTTGTGTTTTAGTCAAAAAAAATTATTAACTTCTTGCAGAGTTCGAGCCCACAGCAACATAATATCTCCTCCACTATTTAAGTATTACGTGTCAAAAGTGAAACAAAAACACTCATGTCAAATACTTTCACTTTAAAAATGAAACTATTCCACTAACTGAAACAATCACATTTCGATACTGTAGTGACAGATACTTTCACAGAGAGAGAAAGAGAGAAAGAGAGAGACAGAAAGAGAGAGAGAGAGAGATGTATATGTATACATATACATCTATATGTACACCATTTCGATACTGTAATGACAAATACTTTCAGAGAGAGAGATAGAGAGAAAGAGAGAAAGAGAGAGAGAGAAAGAGAGAAAGAGAGAGAGAGAGAAAGAGAGAGAGAGAGAAGAGAGAGAGAGAGAAGAGAGAGAGAGAAAGAGAGAGAGAGAAAGAGAGAGAGAGAAAGAGAGAGAGAGAAAGAGAGAGAGAGAAAGAGAGAGAGAGAGAGAGAGAGAGATGTATATGTATACGTATAGATGTACACGTATATGTATATATATATAGATCTATACATACATGTATATGTATACATATGTGTAGATGTATATATATATATATAGATGTACATGTAATATGTACACATATATACATATATATACATGCATACAGATATCTATACATATATACACCCATCACACACACATACACATGCACACAAACACACACATTAGTCATTTGTTTTCTTATCCAAAACTACGTCAAAAGTACTGAATGGATCTTTATGAAATTTGGAAATTATATTCTTTGCATAACGGCCATAACTCCCATGAAAATTCATATATTTTTGATGTTGATGAAATTTTAGCCCGAACATAACAGATGAGCATTATTTAGAAAATGATGTCACACGTTATCGAGGCTACCATTCTTTCTGGATGTGCAAAAGGGGATGACGTCTTTATTCCAAGAATTCCTCTTACTCCATCAGGAGCAGACATTCCTTTTACATTCAGAAGACTACAATTCCCCCTTCATGTGACTTTTGCCATGTCCATAAACAAATATCAGGGTCAAACACTGTCTGTAGCTGGTCTTCTCTTGGAAGAGCCCTGCTTCTCACATGGACAACTGTATGTTGGCTGCTCAAGAGTGGGCAGCAACAAAAAACCTATTTGTATATGCTCCACAAGGGAAAACAAGGAACATAGTTTACAATGAGGTGTTATAATCACAACAGCAAGAAAGTATGTACATGATCACCTTCTTTTACGAAACTTCATTGACTTTCATATATTTATATTGATATACATATATATACGTGTGTTTGGGTGCGTGTGTGTATATACATCTCTATATATAAAGATGATGCGTAGTCTAGACGGCGTTTTTAGATTTCATTATTCTCTTTAACCCAGGCAACGCCGGGTATTTCTGCTAGTGTTTAATAAAACAAACCTATAAACATTACTGATTAGAGAGCATTACTCCTATCATATTTCATATTCTTTTCAAGGTCGTAGCAGCAATGTATTATGAGTACTGAATATTGTAGTTGTTGTGGCTGTTGGTGTTGTTGTTGTTGTTGCTGCTGCTGCTGTTGTTGTTGTTTAGCTTTGGTCAGCTCTGATTCAGTAGACCTGTGATCAAAAGAATGCACACATTGGTTAATAAGTTCATTTCACAACTACATGATTTTTGCTTCATTTTACAGGTGTGTGTGTGTGTGTGTGTGTGTCTTTAGTCAAGAGAGAAGACAGTGTCAGTGACCTGTTATAGGACTCTGAGACTGGATGGAAGGGAAGCAGAAAGTGCCCTGAAACTGGAAACTCAGCACAAATGCTTGCAGCAAAGTGTACTCAATTAAACTGAGTGACAGGTCAAGTCTGCCTCCCAAGTCTACCGCCCAAGATATCTTACAGTATGGTTGAGTGGTAAAATTGGTAGAGTAATAGACAAAGGGCCTTGTATTTAGCTGTGTCCTTTAACATTCTAAATTCAAATCCCACCAAGGATGTGATGACTTTACTTTTCATCCTTGTAGTGGTCTACTGGCTACAGTGTTGGATTCACAATCATAAGATTATAAGGTTTAATTCTTGGCCCAAATAGCAGGTTGTGTCCTTAAGCAAGGCACTTCATTTCATGTTGGCCAGATTTATTTAGCTGAGTGCTGGTGCAGATTTCTCTTCTGCTAGCAGTACATATTAGATATTCTGCTGGGTTAAGATTTGGAGAGCTGAGAGAGGGTCTGTGTTTTCTCATGACTACATAGGCCCCTTAAACAGTTAGCAAGAGCATGGTAAATGCTATCAAGTCATGCTTGCAAGTAACAGCTATGGTGATCAAATGTGTGTGTGTGTGTGAGTGCGTGTATCAGGTCATCCCATAAGTAATGTTATTTTTTGTAGTAGGCTTTGAAGAAATAAAAATGCTAGTAAGGTACCAATTTAATCAACCACATATTCCCCATCTGAATCAATAACATTCTTCTGACACTATAAAAGGTTTTTTTATGCCATTCCTATAGAAATCAGCTGGTTTAGAAGAGAAAAACTCTTGAACGTCTGTTTCAAGTGTCTCTAAGGAGTTGTATTCTTTTCCATCAATAAAATTTTGCAAGCTTCAGAATAAAGGATAATCTGAAGGAGCAAAGTCAGAAGAATACGGAGGAAGTGGAAGCCTTTCCCAGCCTAGCTCCTCAATCTTGACACAGGTGATTCTTGCACTATGAGGCCTGGCATTGTCATGATGGAAAATGACACTCTTTTGACTGACTAGAGAACACCTTTTTTCTGTAAGTTTTTCATTCAATTTATCAATTTGTACACAGTACACTTGACCTGTATTTGTCTGGTTTTATAGCAAGGTTCCAAAGTGTATTACACCAAACATGTCCCACTAAATGCTAAACAAAACTTTCCAAGGATGATGATCTTGTTTTGGATGGGGTCTTGCTTGTTCTCTTGGTTGAACCCATTGACTTTGGCATTAACATTCTTATGTAGTATTCACTTTTCTTCACTGGTCACTCGGCAGTTCAGAAATGGAAATTTTTCTCATCTGAATAAAGAGCAGTGCAGATATTGACATGCTCTCTTTGAATGTCTTTACTCAGTTTATGTGGAACCCATTTGCCAAGCTTAGACACAATTCTAAGTTCTAATCAACATAAATGTGTCTATCAAGACCTACCAAAAAACTGGGCAAGTATAAAGATCTTGAAATAGAAATCGGCAAAATGTGGAAACTCAAGACTAAAACAATACCTGTTATCATAGGTGCCCTAGGAATGATAGCAAAAGAGGATGATTGCTACCTAGCTCAGATAATCCAAAAATGGCAAAAATTCAAAAAATAGTACTCATGGGAACTGCCCATATCCTACATAAAATACTGTCTTTGTAATCACAAATTTTAAAACAAACTTATAATTTTCTTAAACATTCTCTAGAAAATATACTTTGTGCAAAACCAAATACAAGGCACCCTAGTCATAACACCAACCTGAACTTCTGACTCGTCCTTTGAGGTCTCTGGGTGAGACTGAGAGTCAACTTGAACAAATACAAAGCAAAAGTCAAACGTATAATAATCTTACTATAATGGGTGTTATGTCCATCTGTCTGTACCCTCTTCATGGTCAAACAGCTGGACTAATGGTCACAATATTTTTCAGAATTATGAAGGAGGTAATCAGGCAGGTTTTTAGTGAAAAAAATGTGAAAAAGTATGATTATTTAGTGGATATTGAGGGTAATTGTTCAGTTTACGGGCATAAAAAAGTAAATAAAAATTAAGGTGGGAGATAACTAATAAAAGAAGTGAAGGGAAGTAAGTCAACTTACTTCTCCTCTGAATTATATCCATATACGAAAGTTTTAGTTTAAGATGGCTTTATTAAGAAATGATTGTGATGGCTTTGACTCATCCTTAATCAGTGTTGAGTTTTGAATTAATAAATCACCCCACCCCACCGTATAGTTTGTGAATTTAGAGAGTTTAGATTTGTGATACTATCCCTTTATTTCCCATCATAGATGGGCAGATTCCTAAAGATTCCGCTCGTGCATTCACAGTAAACAAGGCACAGGGTCAGACTTTAGATTGTGTAGGTGTATTTTTACCCACTTCAATGTTTATACATGGCCAGTTATATGTCGCTATGAGTAGAGCAACGGACTCCAGTAATTTGAAAATTAATGTCAACCAAACAAAAAATATCGACTACAAAGAAGTTTTGTAATCATATTGATATTATGGAAAGGAATATGAGTTATAATTTAAATAAAGAACTTTGTGAACTTTGAATGTATAAGAATATAAACAAGCATAAAATAGTGTAAATAACTAAAATAAAAGTATATCTAAATAACATTTTTTTGTTAATACTTTTTATGTAGTGGTTGAAGGAAGGTCTGGCTTTTGTTAGGAGTGGTCCACATAGACATTCATCATATAGAGCCTGGGAGCCTATTTCAATTTGGGAGTGAATCATTGTCACATGTCACTTAGTTGCAAACACGTCATATTGATCACCCAGTATTCTTATCTAGTCTTATCAGTATTCTTATCATTTACATATTTCCCAATACATACTTCTCCCACTCATTTTATACCTCCATCATAGATGGGTAGATTTGCTAGTAATAATAACAACAATTTCTAACCTATATGGCTGTACAATTAAGAAGTTTGTGTCTCAGCCATGATAGCCCAAGGCCAACCAAAGCCTTGTGTGGATTTGGAAGATAGAAACTGAAAAGCTTGTCATACATATGTATGTATGTATGTATGTATGTATGTATGTATGTATGTATGTATGTATGTATGTAATGTGTGTGTGTGTGCACGTGTATGTATGTGTGTTCATGTATGCATGTGTCTAGGTGCATGTGTCTATATTTCCCTTGTCTTTATGTGTATTCACTTGCTGGTTGTAAACAGAGGCTTTGAAAGTAGTGTCATTTGCTTGAGTCCACCATAAAAGCGTGTCCAGGCTTCTTAACATGTTTTGATATGTTGTGTGATCTTTAAAGAAAAAACTAATTCATACAGTGTCATTTGTTTCCATTTCTCTGCATAAAACATATCCAAGCTGTTTGTTGATCAACAGACTAGGAGGCAACATTTGTAAACAAATGGTGGTTGGCAACAGGATGGGGATTGGCACAAATGGTGCTTGGCACAAATGGTGCTTGGCAACAGGATGGGGGTTAGCATCTGGCCATAAAAAAATCTGCCTCAACATACTCTCATCTTGAGAAAATGTTGTTGCAAGCATTGAAAAGTGAATGTTAAAACAATGATGATGATGATGATGATAACATGAGACCAAAACTTTAGGTTGTGAATAGAATAGACTAAATCAACCTTAGCACTTGACTTGTACTAATTTTATCAACCCCATGTCACCACCCTACAATAGGACGAAGGGAAAAGTCAACCACTCAAGATTTGAACTCAGAAGATAAAAGGACACAGCTAAATACCACGAAACAATTAAGTCTGACACCTTACTGATTCTGCCAAGTAGTAACAGCAACAACAACAGCATCAATAATTAAAAATAACCAATAAAGCAAAGAAGAAAAAGCTGCTAATGGTATTTAAGAACTCATCTTTTCAATGACTAGAATTTAATTTGATGTTCAAAGTAAATTTTCATTTGTATTGAAGTGAGGAAAAAAATTTTTCATTCTAAATTACTAGGGTGTTTTGGTAAAAATATTAGCTGCCTCACTGACATTTTAAAGCTATAGTCAGATCAAACTAACATGTTATTTGATTTCATTATTGATCTGCTAAATCAGACAATAAATTTCATTCGAGTGCTTTTCATATTTCGATGGTGGAAACATTTAGAGGTTCCAATGAAAGAGATCTGCAAAAATATATTTGTTCTTATATTTTCTCAAAGTTAAGGTTTCCCCATAATGGCTCTCTTTGAATAAAAGAGCAAAGCATTAGGATTAGAGGCTAGATTCACAAGATTAATGTTTGTTTGAACTTCTAAAAAGAAAATAATATAAAATAAAAAGAATAAAAAGATGTAATGACAATGGAAAATTCCAGAGAACAGTATTAAAAAACAGTTGCCATATGATTTGAAATATGGTTTTTGAGGCTTGGTCAAATGATGGTAATGGAGTTGGAGTGTTTGAGTGTATATGATGGCTTAAGTGGTTTAATATAATATCAGTGGCCTCTTAGAAGAGAAAAAGATGGTTTACAAACAACAGAAGAGTAAACAAAAAAATGAATACAAACCAAATTGAAGACTATCGTTTTACCATACTCAAATACCATCCCCTTCACCACCACTACCACTCACAGCCCCAGCCCCGCTTCAGTCATTTTCCTATAAGAAAATGGTCATGATGTTTTTCTCTGTTTCTTTGTCAGTAAAAGAAAAAACAATTCCCCGCCAAAATTTACCAAAAACTAAAACAACAAAAACAACAATAAACAGGATATTGATATTTTATGTTTTGAAAAAAAAAGTGTTAAAATTTGAAGTAAAGCCATAAAAGGAAATTATATTTCCCAATCAAATTGCAAGCAAAAACAAGAGTCACTTGTGATTGAAACGATGTTATTGTTGTTGCTGTCATTGTTTAAATATAAGTCTGTTACATTGGAAGCATTTCATACAAAATGGTATTTCAGTTTAAGAAAGATTTACTTTTAAGTAGTGTGTGTGCATGTGTATAAGCATCATCATCATCAGCATCATTATCATTGTTTAACGTCCACTTTCCATGCTGGCATGGGACGGACAGTTTGACTGAGGTCTGGAAAGCCAATGGCTGCACTAAGCTCCAATCTAATCTAGCAATGTTTCTACAGTTAGATGCCCTTCCTAACACCAACCACTTGGAGAGTGTAGTGGGTGCTTTTATGTGCCACCAGTACAGGAGCCAGTCAGGTGGTCCTGGCACTGATCACATTCAGATAGTGCTTTTTACATGCCACTGGAAAGGGAGCCAGTCAGGGGGCACTGGCATCAACCACGTTCGGATGGTGTTTTTTATGTGCATCTATATATATATATATATATATATATATATATATATATATATATGCATACACACACACACACACACACACACACATATATATCATCATCATCATCATCATCATCATCGTCATCGTCATCATCTAATACCACTTGTCCATGCTTGCATAGGTCAGACAGAGTTTGTTAAGGCAGATTCTCTATGGCTAGATGCCTTTCCTGTCACCAACTCTCTGTTTCCAAGCAAGACAACATTTTCACATGACCAGACATGGGAATACTGAAATGAGCAACTTTGCTTATATGCTGATGATGCTCATTTCCAACTATCACATGATGTCTAGACACTTAAACACACACACACACACACACACACACACACACACACATGCACACATGCATGGGTGTGTGGGTGTGTGTATCAACCAAATCCACTCACCAGTGCTTTGATCAAACTGAAGCTATAGTTGAGGACACTGGCCCAAGGTGCCACATAGTGGATGACTGTAACTATCAGAGATATATAAGTGAAATCGGGATAACACCTGTGCCCAGCGTCGCCTTTCTGGCACTTGTGCCCGTGACATGTGTAAGGATTTTCAAGCGAGATCGTTGCCAGTGCCCCTGGACTGGCTCTTGTGTGGGTGGTACATAAAATACACCATTTTTGAGCATGGCCATTGCTAGTACCGCCTGAATGGCTTTCGTGCGGGTGACACGTAAAAGCACCCACTACACTCTCTGAGTGGTTGGCGTTAGGAAGGGCATCCAGTTGTAGAATCTCTGCTAAATCAGATTGGAG
The DNA here is from genome assembly GCF_046866305.1 of Octopus bimaculoides. Classification (NCBI taxonomy): domain Eukaryota; kingdom Metazoa; phylum Mollusca; class Cephalopoda; order Octopoda; family Octopodidae; genus Octopus; species Octopus bimaculoides. The sequence continues at coordinate 192,865,607 of NC_142928.1, forward strand.
GCTGGTGTTGCCATCCGGTTTCACCAGTCCTCAGTCAAATTGTCCAACCCATGCTAGCAAGGAAAGCGGACGTTAAACGATGATGATGATGATGATGATGATGATGATATATATATATATATATATATACATATATATATATATATACATATATATATATATATATATATATATATATATATATATATATTAAAATATATATATATCCATGCATATATTACCAGCAATTTTACATACACTTTTCTGTGATGGCATTGGTTGAACAGTTTTTCTGAAGCAATATAGCAATATATTAAGCCTAGATGCTCTTTCCATCTTCTACTCTTTTGATAATTGCTTCTGATGTGTCAGAATATGATGGTACATATACAAGCTCTAGTTTATAGGAAACAACACCTCCCAACAACAAATGACTTGGACCATAACAACCTACCTAACTCATTCCAGCATGGAAAGTAGATATGAAATGATGATGACGATGATGATAATAATGAGGAGAAGGAAGAAGAGGATGGTGATGATGAAGGTGATGACAATGATGATGGTGGTGATGGTGATCATGACTATGATCAATGCCAATTCTGATGATAACAATGACAACAACAATAACAATGATGATGATGATGATGATGATTATGGTAATTAAAATGAAGTTCTGTGTGAAATTAAAATACAAGAACATTTTTCATCTGTTTTTGATTCTATCATTTCACAACTAAGATATTTTACATTCACATTTTTAGGCAATAATTACCTAAATATGCAATTTTAGGTTCTTTATTCATGTCTACTCAAGTGCATGAGCACATGTGTGTGTATCTGTGTGTACATGTGTGCATGCATGTGTGTGCATATATGTGCATGTGTGTGCATATATATGCATGTGTGTGTGCATATATGTGCATGTGTGTGTGCATATATGTGCATGTGTGTGGATGTATATGTGCGAAATTATTGAACAATACACCTATCACTAAAACCAGTACCCCCACTAACCCATCCACCCACTGTTCCCAAATGCAGCGATAAAGATTTTCCATTTATTTCCTTAGAAATGAAGCCAAGAAAAAAATAATCAGATAAATTTATGAAAAGATTCAATAATTTTCCAATTGATCAAATAAATTGCAGTCTTACACATTTACTAATTCCATAAATAATTTACCAATTCTATAAATAAAATGACAAAAAGAAGAAATCTAATTTCCTTAACACCAATCTAAATTTATGTAGATGTTTTTAGTTGTGAAGGTCAGCTATAGGTTTAAATGTTGTTGTTGTCACTGGTGGTGGTGGTAGTGGTGGTGGTGATGGTGGTGGTGGTGGTGGTGGTTGTGATGATGGTTGTCTCCAAGTCTGCCTCAACTGAGCAGCAGACTTATGATGAAAAACAATATTTCAGTCAAGATGACTTTGTCTTTGTTTCAGACTCATTATGGAAGCAGATCTGTGGGACCACTTCTGTTCTTGTTTGGTTGGGAGATGTATGATATCTGTTCATGCATGCAAGTAAGTTTGATACATCACATCTGGGTTGAAAGTTGTTGGAGTTGTATTATAGTAGAATACTGCTAACCACTTGTCACTTGTGAGCCAGTGTGGCTTTGTAACATGTACCATGCTTTTGCTAATTGTTTTGGTAGATGTAGAATAATTGCTCATTTCATCATCATCATCATCATCATCATCATCATCATCATCATCATCCTCATCATCATCATCATCATCATCACCATCATCACTACCATTGTCACCACCACCACCACCACCACCACCACCACTATCTTTTATAAACATGAAAAGGATATATTAATGTATTACTCTACTGACTAAAAATATTACGTAATCTGTCAATCAATCTTGTCTTCTGCAACATAAATATTGTCACAATAAACATGATATTCACATACAACTGTCAAATTTTTGGGATAAGAAATAGCCAAAAGATAAAGCTTAAGTATTGTGGGTTTAAAAATATATGGTAGACATGTTTATTGAGCTTCTGGGAGATTCACGAAAATTTGTATTGTTACATTTAACCTAATTGTAAGAAATAAATATCAGGCTTTGGGGAGCTGGATAGAAATAACTATAGATATTTTGCAGGTAAAGAAACCCTTGCAGGGTAGAGAAATCTATCTAAGTCGATGTACTTTGTCAACAGAGATATATTTGGCAGATAGAAGTACACTTGCATGTAGATATCTCTATTGGAGTAGATATATCTACCTAAAAAATTATACTTTATTGGTAGCAGTGTCATGTGGCAATAATATTTGGTGGGTAGAGATATTGTACATTAACCTCTGAGGGATAAAAAACAATGTTGACCTATATATGAATTTTAACTCAATAAAAATTGTGTCATAACTAAGTGCTGCAGACAATTTGTCTCACATTCTAACAAGCCTCCCAAAGTTCCTCTGTTTTATACAGGAATGCTATCACTTTAAGGAAAAATAATCTTACGTCATTTAGTTTATGATTTAGATCAGTGGATGTCAGACATACTGGAGTACCAGATGTTATTTTATTATGTCCCTTTATATTCTCAGTTGAAATTCCCATAGGATCAACTTTACCACTTATTGCTGAGGGGAAGGGATGATCAAATAAAATACCAGTAAACTACAAGAGTCAGTTTAATGGACTAAATCCTACTTTACAAAGAATTTCTTAACCTTGTGCCAGTAAGTGACATATGAATCTCTTTTTGATTCCACAGTCATCAGTTTCTTTCTAAAGGGTATGAATATCATTAGCAATGTACTGCAGTTTCTACACAAATAAATTTTAATGTAAATATTAAACAAGGAAATTGGTATTTAAAATTTCACTAAAATGTATTTAATGTTTTACCAAAATATATTTAACATTCCACCAAAATATATTCATTGTTTCTACCAAAATATATTTATTGTTTTTACCAAAATATATTTAATGCTTCGCCAACATATAATTTAACATTTCAACAAATGTATTTAACATTTCAAAACAATATATTTAATGCTTCCCCAAAATATATTTAATGTTTCACCAAAATATATTTAATATTTCACCAAAATACATTTTATGTTTTTACCAAAATACATTTAACGTTTTCACTAAAATATACTTAATGTTTTTACAAAAATATATTCAATGTTTTACCAAAATAGTAATTCCAATGGCTTAGAATCAATAGTGTATATCATATTCAAAACAGTCCAAATATTTCCAGTAATGTATAGTTTAAAATCTAATCTGGATTACCTTTGGAGTAAAGATTTTTGTCAACATAACATGGCAGTCCTGGTTTAGGATGAATGCTGTAATTTAGCCCCAGGAGACATCGTCTCCAGCTGGCTATACGACACGATCTGTGTCCATCTATTTTCAAACAAGGGAATCTAGCACCCCCACTCAGCTCAAAACAATATCTGTGCATCGCGATTACTGGGTTATTTCTCTTCACAGAATAATTATTTGGCTAGAGGTGGCGCTGCCAAATTCCTGTTCGAAATATATAGTTTTCAAAGTGACAACTTGTCACTGATCTATAAATTAGAAAATTACTATTTTTAAATCTCACGAGTGACTGCCATATTATATTGGCAAAAATCCTTACTCCAAAGTACTGTTGTTGAATATCTCTCATTGTGAGATTTAAAACTAGTAATTTTCTGGATTATCTTTGACTGAAAACTGGTAAGCTGAGGAGCTGCACCAGATTCCAATCTGATTTGGCATTGTTCCTATGGCTGGATGCCCTTTCTAACACCAACCACTCCAAGAGTGTAGTGGGTGCTTTTTACATGTCACCAGTACTGGTGCCATTGACATGATACCAGCATCGGCCACAATTGCAATTTCACTTGACTTGACAAGTCTTCGCAAGCATAGTATATCACCAAAGGTCTCACTCACCTGTCACTACCTCCGTGAGGCCCAATGCTTGAACAGTGCTTTTTATGTGCCAGTCAGACATATATATATATATATATATATATATATATATATATATATAGATGTAGATGTGTATGAGTATATATTTATGCACATGCATGTATGCATGTGTACATGTATATATGCGAAAATAAAAGTAAATGCAAAGCCCATTATAGTTTCATTTGTCAATTTCAGAGCATGAAAATCTATTCAAAACCATGGTATTTATGCTACCATAGCAGCTATTCACATATGTAGTCTGATAATTACAGTAAATCATCCTTTACAGATGAATGTGATAAGGTTTAGTTACCATTGTAGCTAAGGTTTCATAAATGTGAATATTCTTTTCTACTCTAGGCATAAGGTCCAAAATTTTGGAGGAGGGGCTAGTCAATTAGATCGACCTCAGTACACAACTGGTACTTAATTTATCGACTCTGAATGGATGAAAAGCAAAGTCGACCTTGGCAGAATTTGAACTCAGAATGTAAAGACAGACAAAATACTGCTAAGTATTTCATCCAGTATGCTAACGTTTCTGCCAGCTCACCGTCTTCATAAATGTGGATATTATTGGTGGAATTCATCGGAGAAGGCTTTCACAAACCAAATTGTCAAAAAAATCATTCTGGGATTTTTAATGATTGTCAAATAACAGTGAGCTATAAGGATGAATATATAAAACAGTTGTGATTCTAAGATCACTTTCTGAGATTCAAAAACCAGCTCTGTGTGTCATAACTTTTGGTTGGTTTCACCAGAATTGATTCAGAAGGAGTGTGATTATCATCTGGAATGGTAAACAATCAAATATAACCAATCTTGAATTTATCATGAAGAGCAAAAAAAATGGGGGGGGGGCGAAATTATATAGTAAAGAGGAGCAATATTCATCTGGGAGAACTAGTCAATCCATAGCATCACTCTTTTGTTAGCAGTTCACCTCAGACTGCCCCTGATTCTATGATACAAAACCCTTCACTTCGAATTGTTTGTATTTATATAAAAACCTTCTGTCAAAATTTTAAGTTAGAAGATTTTGTTACCTCTTAATTTCCAAAACCAGCTTTATAATGGAGAATGTTATTTTATTAAACCTGCTGCAAATACATTTTTCTCAAAATAATTGAAACAATTACATGGACAATGTGTTTCATTAGAAAGACAGTTATATTGTAATTAGTATGAAATATGAAGGTCATCTACAAGTAAACATAATGAAAATGCCTCAAAGACACTAATAACTAGTGTGTCATGGATTCTGACTACCATACCTAGAGATCCATTGTTGGCCTTCCTAATGCACCTTCTTCCACAAGTTCCATACACTTTGAGAGTTTAGTACTTCTTTATACATCTGTCATTGCATCACTTGCCCATACCAGTGCAACCTTTTCTCTTTCATACTACTTCCAGTTCTTATATGCTGTTTTCCTGCTTATTAATACTCTGTCATTCATGCAAACTAACATTACACATCTAGTGGAGCTTGCTGCTTCATTTCTTAGTTTTTACAGATCTCCAATATTCAAAGCTCGCAACTCATTACCATGCAGCATTGCACTTTGTTCACAAAAATCATACAATCTATCTGTCACCCAAAGAGACAGACCTTTCCTTGACACTAGAGGTAATAGAGCACTGAACTTTCTTCACTCTATTCTTACTCTGCCTTCAGTACATCCATATCCACTGTCAGTGGTAGCAGCAGTGTTCACTCGTATCCAAGTAGTAGATCTGAAGACAGTGGCTGAGCCGCTTCATCTTGATGGCCGTGAAGGGTGTCGGTACCTGAGGTGGCTGTTGAGGCCAAGCACAGTATAGAAGAGCCAGGGGTATTTATTGCAGGTGAGAGTTGGTGGGGGCTGAGAGAGAGAGAGAAGAGAGAGAGAGAAGAGAGAGAGAGAAGAGAGAGAGAGAGAGAAGAGAGAGAGAGAGAGAGAGAGAGAGAGAGAGAGAGCAGAGAGAGAAAGAGAGAGAGAGAGAGAGAAAGATTGGCAGACATACAGAGATAAAAATATATATATAAATGATGATAATACACACACACAAACACACATATGAACAGACACACATGCACACAGATGCATGAACACACACACATGCATGAACACACACACACACACACGCATGCGTGCACATAAATATTTACACAAGTTCACACCCATACATATTTATATACAACTCAAATGCTGACAACTACATGGACACTCGTTTGATGTACTTTTAAATTTGTAGTGTTACTAACAAATATTAGTCTTCCTGAAATACAGTAAATTGACCATTTTTCGTGTTTTCTTATTATTTGTGTGATGTCTTGTTTGCTGAGGAGATCAATTTCTTCCAATCAATTCTCATTCTTATGCCAAAGGTTATCCTACAGTGACTCACCAGCCTAAAATATCAGCTGTAGTATTATAGCTCCTAAATTTTTTTTTAGTGTCTTTCTAAATTACTATTAATGTTGCAGGGATAAAATTAGGTTGTATATACTTTACATAGTTCACCATGATGGCTACCTCAGTATCTCAGATACTGGATTAAATTAATTTGATTATTAATTTTCCTTTGAGTAACTTGGAATATCATTTTTTTAAAAATCTATTTAAAAGAAAATAAATAATTGTAAAATAAAAAATACTGACAATCTCACACTTCATTTTATTCTTTTCTTTGTTTAATGGCATGTCATATTTTAATGGCATGTCGTATTTTAATGGCATAAAAGAGACTGGTAGTATAAGTACCAGGCTTTAAACAAATTGATAGGTTTGATTCATTTAACTAAAAAGTCTCCAAAGTAGTGACCCAGCATGGTATCAGTCTAATGACTGGAACATGTAAAAGATAAAACATAAAGGTAATGCTTATTGTTTTAGATAATAATAAAATCAATACAGGCATACCTCATTTTGATTTAAGTCATTCTCAATTATATACTCTTTTACTCTTTTAATTGTTTCAGTCATTTGACTGCAGCCATGCTGGAGCACCGCCTTTAGTCGAGCAAATCGACCCCGGGACTTATTCTTTGTAAGCCTAGTACTTATTCTATCGGTCTCTTTTTGCCGAACCGCTAAGTGACGGGACATAAACACACCAGCATCGGTTGTCAAGCAATGCTATGGGGACAAACACAGACACACAAGCACACACACACACACACACATATATATATATATATACATATATACAACGGGCTTCTTTCAGTTTCCGTTCACCAAATCCACTCACAAGGCTTTGGTCGGCCCGAGGCTATAGTAGAAGACACTTGCCCAAGATGCCACGCAGTGGGACTGAACCCGGAACCATGTGGTTGGTAAGCAAGCTACTTACCACATAGTCACTCTTGCGCCTTTTTCAAAAATAATTTATGGAAAAATAAAAATCAAGTTAAGTCGTTTTACTTGACTTTACATATGTCCACTACAAATATTGGAATCATAAAATCACTATAAAACCATTAAAAGTACATAAAATCTTGTTACTGTACAATATGTAAGAATAAAAGCATATAAAATCATATTAAAATACATACAGTAAATGTTAAGATACACACCCTAAAGTAATGTGGCTTAGTGAACAAAATCATGAAATCAGCTGTGTTGTCTTATTTATCAGTCTTTCAGAGCTCGTATTGCACTGTAGTTCCGATATCTACCATTAGGTGTTATTGTCACTCATGATTCCCACAATTGTTTTGAATTCAGATTTGTTTACGTCTATTTATCAGCTACTTTCTCATTCTCATTCATTTGTGACTTCATTTTTTGCTCCCATGGTTCCTAAGAAAATTCATAGTGAAAGTGCTAAGTGTCATGCTATAACACTGGAAGATAAACTGGCTATGATAAAACGCTGTGAAAAAGGTGAAAAAGTGGTAGAAATTGTACAATCTTTGGGATGAGTTGGACAACTGTATCGACGATTGTACATAATAAAGACAAGATTTTAGCAAACATGGTTTTTATTAACCATGTATTATTGAAAATGCATTCATAAATAAAGTACAAAACTGGTAATGGATATTATTGGTTTAGCCTAGAGACAAGTAAATTCAGCCTAGCCTAGCCTGGAGACAAGTTGATTTGACTTAAGTCATTTTTCAACTGAAGTTGTGCCTCATGGAACCAATTAACAACATAGGATGAGGTATGCCTGTATATCCATACTAAGTCCTCACCCACTCCTCCCTACTTATTGTTACTTACACTTCATTGATTATATTCACTTCTTCACCTATTCTCCAGTTGTCACTCTCCCATACACCACTGAAACTTCTACCCCCTAACACTCTTGGGTCTTCTGTTCCCATTCACCTCGTACCTTGAAGATTCACCTAGAAATCTTATCACCACTATTTTTATCTCTTGCCAGCTCCATCTTGATCATCCCCACTCTCCTAAAATTTGTGTTGCCATGTAGCTCCTCTACAGCAAGAAACCTGTTCTACTCTGGCCCCTTCTCTCATACTTTCATCAGTTCATTTTCTGTTACTGTGAAAATGTGTTTGAAGCCACTATTGTTACATTTAGTTTTAACTAAACCCAATTGACAGATTTGAATTTTCAGCTATTCTGTTATATAAATTACTGATATACCAGCAATGATTACTCTTTTATACTAAACTTTAACACGAGGTACATCAAAATGCTTTAGCCACCAAAAACTTACTAGATACAGTTGAAAGGGACACAGTTGTAAAAGTTTATGTAACTTCACCTTGGACAGTAAAAGAGGAATCAACTGGGTATCATAATTGTTTCAAGTATTTTTATACTTTCATCAGTAATCAGTTAACCTATATTTTACTGTCACTGATATTTATTTAATTTTCAAATGCATCATCAGCATCAGCATCATCATCACCATCATTATCATGTCTGTTCTTCCATGCTTCATGGGTCAGTGACACATAACACCTTTAGGTATACTCTGTAATATATGTTAGCATGGGAAATAAACAATGCTTGCATGTCAGTAATTTATGATACTATGATGTTATGATCTTCATCAATAGAAAGTTCATCTTCCACATTGGTCAGTCTACATTGAGTACTCTAGGCACAAGGCACAAAATTTTTGGGGTGGGGACCAGTTGATTAGATCGACCCCAGTAGGCAACTGGTATTTAATTTATCGACCCCGAAAGGATAAAAGGTAAAGCTGACCTCAACAGGATTCCAGAATATATGCAGTTTGGAGCACAAGCTGCAAGGTGTTCTATTCAATATGCTAGCAATGGAAGATCAACATGGAAAAATTCACAGCTAACAAAGAATAAAGTTCATTAGTTGTAGAACTAAATATTCTACAAATTAGATCATTTTAAAATCCATTGTTCAAGTGATTTATAAAATACTTTTTCTCATTAAATATTCTTCTCAAAAATGTGTTTTATTTGACCAATAAATCACTGCCTGGTATCATTCTTTTTGCTTTCTTTATTGACTTAATTCCAGCTTATGTGAAGATGGCATTCCAGTCAGTCAGTCAATCCTTTAAGTAGCAGAATTGGTTCAACTAACTCAGCAAAATTCTTCTTCTATTGTGTCATTTACTTAGTGGGTATGTACATCTTTTTGAAAGTTCCAAGTATTTTCATTTCTGTTGGTTATGTATCCAATTTATTTTTAAAAATCTATATTTTATTCAGACTTGTATCAGCAGAGCAACATGGTAACTGAGGATGCCATTTAGATTTACTATGGAATAATTACAAATTTATATGATTTTTCACTTGCTTATATCTTGAGTGATTTTTTTGGCAAAATGTGTTAATACTGTTTGCTGAGTTCAAAGAATTTCATAAGTTTTTCATTTCCCACTAATGTTACAAATTTCTTTGAAAACTTTCATAGTGTGCACTTAAATTTTTTATGTTGATGTTCCATTGTGGAGTTTCTGCATTTGAAAAGCAATACTACTACTCTCCGCACTAGTTATATATTGAAACATTCTTGAAATATGTTAAAGAGATTATCTTTTAAATGAATTGTGGCTGTAAAAGCCTGAATTGAAAGATTCAAAGCTTTGCTGTCATTGTAGACTATCTATTAGGATAATAGTAATATAATTCCAGTTATACGTTCATCATCATCGTTTAACGTCCATTTTCCATGCTGGCATGGGTTGGATGGCTTTACTGAGGTCTGGTGAGCCAGCGGCTGCACCAAGCTCCAATCTGATCTGGCAATGTTTCTACAGCTGGATGCCCTTCCTAATGCCAACCACTCAAAGAGTGTAGTGGTTGCTTTTTACATGCAACCGGTACTGGAGCCAGTCAGGGAGTACTGGCATCGGCCACGTTCAGATGGTGCATTTTATGTGTCACCAGCACAGGAGCCAGTTGGGGGTATTGGCGTCGACCACATTTGGATGGTGCTTTTTATGTGCCACCGGCACAGGAGCCAGTCAGCTTGTACTGGCATTGGCCATGTTCAGATGGTGCTTTTCATGTGCCACTGTTACAGGAGCCAGTCAAGGAGTATTGGCATCGGCCACTTCAGATGGTGCTTTTTTATGTGCCACCGGCACAGGAGCCAGTCAGGTGTACTGGCATCAACCACGTTCAGAAGGTGCTTTTTACGTGCCACCAGCACAGGAGCCAGTCAGGCAGACTAAAAAGTTTGTGCCTCAACTACTTAGTACTGGGTTCAGTCTCAATGCATGACACCTTTAGCAAGTGTTTTCTACTGACCAAAGCCTTGTGAGTAGCTTTGTATGTTTGTGAGTATGAGTGTATGTATGTTTGTGTCACCTTGTCTTGATATTGTTTGATAGTTATCAATGAATGTCACTGTCACACAAGCAGTGTCATTCACTCTTCAATATCCTCTGAATACATTTCTTGCCATAGGGAAATATTACCTTGCTTGGAAACAGGTAGATTCTGTAGTAAATCTTCAGCTGTGATGTTGCTCTGCTGATACAAATCTGACTAAAATATTCTTTTATTCTTTTACTTGCTTCAATCATTTGACTGCAGCCATGCTGGAGCGCCACCTTGAAGGGTTTTAGTTGAACAAATCGACTCCTGGACTTTTTTTTTAAGCCTAGTACTTATTCAATTAGTCTCTTTTGCTTAACCACCAAGTTACAGAGACATAAACACACCAACACCAGTTGTCAAGTGGTGGTGGAGGGCAAACACAGACACAAAGACACACACACACACACACACACACACACACACACACACACACACACAATGAGCTTCTTTCAATTTCCATCTACCAAATCCATTCACAAGGCTTGGTCGGAAGCTATAGTAGGAGACACTTGCCCAAGGTGCCATGCAGTGGGACTGAACCTGGAACCATGTAGTTGGGAAGCAAGTTTCTTACAACAGCCATGCCTGCACTTATAAAAAATATATTTCTGTATATATATCTTTTAAACTTAAGTTCAGTATTCAAATACTTCTGAGAATTGAACTCAAAGTATTTGAACTTATCTTACTGTGTACTTACTGCAGTGCTCAAGGTTGAGACCTTGATTACTGTCGCAACTACAAAGCCCACATACAGAAGATAAGGGCTAAAGAGAATGCCCACCACTCCATTGTCAACAAACTTATATATACATGTTCATGTGTTCAACTTTACTAGTTCCCTGCTACTCCACAAATGGGTATATTTGCACTGTAAGGGACAGATCTACCTGTGCTAAGACTCTAGTTCCACTCTTTAAGGTTTCTTATAGATTGATCATCAGTTTTCAAAGCCCAACAAACACTTGACATCCTCTATATTCTGATAAGCATAGTACCTCACCCTGTCATTAGGAGATTAGCAGGTAGTGAAAAAGAACATCAATGACAGCAAATAAAAGAACATTATCCTATGTATGACCAAGTCAAGGAGAAAATTCATTAAATGTATCACTTCCCTTGAGTGGCACTATACCAAGGAGGGCAAGGAGAACTTGCTGGGCAAAAAAAACCCCACAGTCAGGCATCACAACAACAATTTAAATTATGGAAAATGAACGGCTACCATCTGGTTAGATACAAACTGAACAAAGTTTGATTGAGAACTAAGTTTGGTTAGGCCAATGATACTCAAAAAATAAAGATACGATTCCTCCACTGATGTCATTTGTCATTACAGTACAGAACCACAAACTACGGAATGCCTGCTTTATAGTTTGTGCTTCTGTTGCCTGTTGAGATGCCCTCTAATGCAAAGTCAATACATTTCTGCTGACCTTGCAATGTATAATGATGATGGAGAGAAATTTATTCAGCTTTGGCTGAACAAAATTTAACTGAACATAAAGCAGATTCAGTGAAAAGAACTTCATGATGTCATTAATTTAACAGTATTATATAATTTTCCTTTGACATTGATGTAAATAGCATCAAATAAGTTGTTGCTTTTGTCTGTGACAAAATTAAAATAATAGAATGAAATGTCATTCTTGTGATGTCAACATCAATAAACAGATGAAGATGAGGGAATCAAGTATTGGTTCATCAACACTTTTATTTCAGGCAGAGCTTCTAAATTAATATAGACATTCAAAGAATCTATTGATTATATCAATAATTAAATCTCCCTTCTATAAAGTATAGCTCCAGCTCATACTATTTATTTTATGTATTTTAATATGATGTTTGATTGTTATTTATTCAATGTGAGCTAGATATTCATGAATTTACACAAATCTAATGAGAAAGTCTTTATGTGGTTGCTAGAAATAGCAGTCTAATTTTCCTCTAATCATACCCCTACCATCAAAAATAAATCAAAAATACATTGCATAATGTAGTTCTGTACATCTATTAAAAACAAAAAAGACAGAATAGTTTCAATCAAAATGCTTTTGATCATAGGTCAGCTCAATCAAGACTGACCTGGGGCTAAGCAATAATAACAACAATACTCAGATATCATATTATGAACATAAATATTCTTGTGACAAACTTAAATAGGCTAAATATTAAATTCAATATTAAATATTTATTACAGTCTCTGTCAAAAACGAAGCTTCAAATTTCCAATTTTACCCACGACTGCCTATTTGCATTCAATTCTTCCCATTTCTTTGAAGATACAAGCTACATCCTCTGTGATATTGAAAAGCCAAATCAAATTCCTGCATCTACAAAAATAATTCATTATTAGTTCTTCCCCCACCCACCCACTCTCTTTCCATGTACTTTTTTGAAATTCTATTTTTATTCGTTATCACATTTTCTAAACAGAAATGTCCCTGGTTACACGTTTCCTATGAGTGAATCACAGGCTTTACAATAGTGAAGGTGGGTACAAGGGATAGTTGTGCTGTGAAACTCAGGCTGAATAAAGATAACCAAAAAATTTTTTGTTTGAAAACTCTAGCTTGTAGGCATCCTCATCTACATTTATGTCTTTGCTGGTATATTATCAGCAAAATATGCACAGAGGCACATGCACACACACACACACACACACACACACACACACACACACACACACACACACACACACACACACACACACACACACACACACACACACACACACACACACACACAGAGGCAGTTTGGCTGATTAGCTCATAGGTTGGCCAAGGTACTCTCATGGAACGACCAAATGAGGTTTATTTTTCAACATAGTCATCCTAGCAGTCACCACATGTCTTCCATTGGTGAAGAAGCTTTCATCTGGCTGGTCAAAAAAGTCATGAAGGGCAGATATGACATCATCATCACTGTGATACTAGTTTCCAGCTAAGTGTTTTTCTGTGTTGGAGAACAGGTGATTGTCAGATTGGGTCAAATCAGGAGAATAGGAAGGATGCTCAACCAGTTCAGAGCCACAGTCATGCACAGCAGTCATTGAAACTAATGATTTGAGAAACAAGCAGTCAATCTGTTTATATACTTAACAATTACAATAGCCACAGAATACTGCAACTGGTATCAAGAGTCATGATACCCCCTACAAGAATAGACTTGACCAAACAACTATAAATAGTAGTGGTCTGAGTGAGAAAGAGAGTAGGCATTAATCACAGGACATCGTAAGGTGTCATTTTGATAGTTTACTAGAATATCATTTGTTGGTTCGTGTATAATTTGTGCAGAGTTCATTGGATTGTTACATCATTACCCTGCCTCATTATATATTTATTTGTTACTACACAGTTTTAGAGTAAAAAAGTATTGTCACAACAATTGGTGACACAACAGTAACCTATATAATACCTTTATAAACAGGGCTAATTTAGCTGTTTCTCTTTAGATTGAGAAAATGATGGACAACCTTGATTGATTTTCAAATCTTATGAGTTTCATCATCATTATCTAATGTCCGACGTCTACGCTGGCATGGGTTGGACAGTTTGACAGGAGCCAACCAGGATGGAGCCAGCCAGGCAGGAGCCGGCCAGGCAGGAGCTGGCCAGGCAGGAGCTGGCCAGGCAGGAGCCGGCCAGGCAGGAGCCGGCCAGGCAGGAGCCGGCCAGGCAGGAGTCAGTCAGGCAGGATGACCTGGGATGAGGTGGTGAAGCACAACCTTCAAAGGTTGGTCCTCACTGAAGCAATGACAAGTGACCAAGACCTTTGGAGATATGCTGTGCTTGAGAAGACCTGTCAAGCCAAGTGGAGCATACCAGCCCATTTAAGAATAGTCTTCAATCATTGGGCAATAAACTGCACTTGCAATGACCTGTTGAGGCAAGTGAAGTTATTGCCATAGCCAATGACAGTACCGCCTGATTGGCACCAGTGACGGTGGCACATAAAAAGCACCATTCAGTCGTGGTCGATGCCAGTAGCGCCTGACTGACCTTCATGCTGATGGCATGTAAAAAGCACCCACTACACTCTTGGAGTGGTTGGCATTAGGAAGGGCATCCAGCTGTAGAAACTTTGCCAGATCAGATTGGTGCATAGTGCAGCCTTCTGGCTTGCCAGCCCCCAGTCAAACCGTCCAACCCATGCCAGCATGGAAAGTGGACGTTAAACGATGATAATGAGGATGATGATGATGAGGAGGAGGAAGATGTGTGTGTGTGTGTGTGTGTGTATGTATATACACACACACACACACACACACACACACACAGATAGATAGATATAGATATACACACTCACATAAAAAAAAGTGTTTTCTGCGGAAGAGTAAAAAAGCAACAAAGAAAAACAGTTCAGGAGAAAATAAACAAAGAAGCAACCAACCAAACAAAGAAATCTGTTTATTTTGGTACTTCAGTGAAGAGGTCAAAAGGTCAAAGGATTAATTATGGTGATTGTAGTGTTGATGTTTTAATTTTGTCTCCTCCTTTACTTTCTGCAGAATGGCAGCATATTGCAGATAACAATTGACTTGAAAAAACAAAAGATCTAGGGATAAGACTAGGGTTAAGATACAAAAATTAATGAGGGAACGAGCAAGAAAATTTGGTTGTTGTAATTCATCATCATCGTCATTATCATAATCATCATTGTCGTTAATCATCGCCATCATCATAGTCATCATCATCATCATCATTGTTACTATTGTCGTCATCATCATCATTATCGTTTTGTTGCTATATTTATAATCGGCATTCAGTTGCTCTGTCATGGCAAATTTTCAAATGAATTATCAAAATTCACTAACGAGACAAATTGTGAGGACTTAAATTAGTACTTTGGCTGTGAGACATATAATAATAATAATAATAATAATAATAATAATAATAATAATAATAATAATAATAATAATATTTCTAGCTTCTTACTCCAAGCCAAACTGGATGAATTTAAGCATAAATCTGATTAAAAAAAAAAATCAAACAATAAAATATATAATACAAAAAAAAAAAAGGAAAATTCACATCAAAACAATATCTTTGTTTGCCAGATGTATGAATGTGTATACGTATATGTATATATGTATATATGTACTTACATGTTTATATATATATGTATATATTAAATATAAATTATTTTTGTGGGCAAGATGTTTGCATGTACATATACATAGACATGTATACACACATACACACACACATGTATCATCATCATCATCATCGTTTAACGTCCGCTTTCCATGCTAGCATGGGTTGGACGATTTGACTGAGGACTGGTGAAACCGGATGGCAACACCAGGCTCCAGTCTAATTTGGCAGAGTTTCTACAGCTGGATGCCCTTCCTAACGCCAACCACTCAGAGAGTGTAGTGGGTGCTTTTATGTGTCACCCGCACGAAAACGGCCACGCTCGAAATGGTGTCTTTTATGTGCCACCCACACAAGCCAGTCCAGGGGCACTGGCAACGATCTCGCTCGAAAATCCTACGGGAGCCAGTCAGGCGGTACTGGCAACGGCCACGCTCAAAATGGTGCATCTCATGTGCCACCCGCACAAGAGCCAGTCCAGGGGCACTGGCAACGATCTTACTTGGCTTGCCGGGTCTTCTCACGCACAGCACATTTCCAAAGGTCTCGGTCAGTAGTCATCGCCTCGGTGAGGCCCAATGTACGAAGGTCTTGCCTCACCACCTCAGCCCAGGTCTTCCTGGGCCTACCTCTTCCACGGGTTCCCTCAGCTGTTAGGGTGTGGCACTTTTTCACGCAGCTATCCTCATCCATTCTCACCACATGTCCATACCAGCGCAATCGTCTCTCTTGCACACCACAACTGATGCTTCTAATGTTCAGCTTTTCTCTCAAGATACTTACACTCTGACGGGTATTCACATTGACATTACACATCCAACGGAGCATACTGGCTTCATTCCTTGCGAGCTTACGTATGTCCTCAGCAGTTACAGCCCATGTTTCACTGCCATGTAGCATGGCTGTTCGTACGCATGCGTCATACAGTCTGCCTTTTACTCTGAGTGAGAGTCCCTTTGTCGCCAGCAGGGGTAAGAGCTCTCTAAACTTTGCCCAGGCTATTCTTATTTTACCTGGCACGAACCCAAACTGCATCTCATCTAAATTGATTCGCTCCCTAATTAGTTGGGCTATGACCCTCTCTGTAACTTTCATAACCTGATCTAACAGCTTGATGCCTCTGTAATTATTTGTATCTAAAGCGTCACCTTTACCTTTGTAGCAGTTGACTATGATGCTGCTACACCAGTCATTGGGTATGACTCCTTCGTGTATCACCTGGTTCGTAATACGGGTGACTAGGCTATAGCCAACACTGCCAGATATTTTGAGCATCTCTGCAGTGATTCCTGATGGGCCGGGGGCTTTCCCGGTCTTCATACTCTTAATTGCTTTATCTACCCTGGTACTATCAACTCGGATAGCTGGTCCCTCTATTGGATCGACATACGGCAGGCTCTCTTCCTCCCATTCATTCTCTTTATTAAGCAATCTATCGTAGTGGCATCTCCAGACCTCTTTCTTTGCATCCTCATTTAGTGCAAGCGTACCATCATCCATGCGAACACATTTCTCTCCTACAACATCACTATTCTCTCTCCTACACTGTCTTGCAACACGAAATACCTCGAGTTGTATATGTATATATATATATATATATATCATCATCATCATCATCATCGTTTAACGTCCGCTTTCCATGCTAGCATGGGTTGGACGATTTGACTGAGGACTGGTGAAACCGGATGGCAACACCAGGCTCCAGTCTGATTTGGCAGAGTTTCTACAGCTGGATGCCCTTCCTAACGCCAACCACTCAGAGAGTGTAGTGGGTGCTTTTACGTGTCACCCGCACGAAAACGGCCACGCTCGAAATGGTGTCTTTTATGTGCCACCCGCACAAGCCAGTCCAGGGGCACTGGCAACGATCTTACTTGGCTTGCCGGGTCTTCTCACGCACAGCACATTTCCAAAGGTCTCGGTCAGTAGTCATATATATATATATATATATATATATATATATATACAGATAGATAGATAGATAGATAGATAGATAGATAGATAGATAGACAGACATGACAGACAGACTGACAGACAGACAGATAGATAGATAGATATTTGTTTGCCTGATGTATGTATGTGTTTATATGTGTGTGTATGTATGTGTACTTGTGTTATCAGGTAGATGGATGTATATACATAAATACATACAGTCGCATGTGTGTGTACACACATGCACACACACATACACATTTTGATGCAATCTTTTGAAGCTAAGTGTAAATACAGATATGGATGACATGTGAAAGAGATAAAATATCTAAACCCAGTGAGCATCAAATTAATATCTTCCAGTTCATATCTTTATATATTAAACACTGAGCAGTTAATTCTTTCTGGGAATCCAGTATAATCTGTATCCTTTACATCTTATATGATATATCTGTATGTGAGATTGTATTGCAGCATTTGTTTACATCCAAAGTGAATGCAGACTAATCAACGATGTCTGTTTTCTTAAATTTTGCATTGAGATTAATGACAACTTGTTCAGTCCCCTGGGTGACTAAAAACACTGCACAGACACACACATACACATGCATACACATACACACACGGGCATACACAGACAGCCAATACACATGCATACACAAAAACATTTATATACATACAGATATACACCGATGAACACATGCACATGCACGCATATACATATACATCTGTACAGGCACACCCACACTTATACTCAGACATACACAAACACATAACCACACAATCACACACAGGCATACACAGATGTATGCACACTTATGACATGCACAGACACATACACATATACATGCATATACACTCACACATAGACATATACACACACACAGGCATACATACACACACAACCACAAACACAGGTTCGTACATACATAAACACACACACACACACACACACACATTCACACACAGATGTACACCAATACAACTCCCCCCCACACACACACACATACAGACAAATATACTTTTCTACTCTAGGCACAAGGCCCGAAATTTTTGGGGAGATGGGGGCCAGTCAATTAGCTCGACCTCAGTACGCAACTGGTACTTAATTTATCGACCCCGAAAGGATGAAAGGTAAAGTTGACCTCGGCGGAATTTGAACTCAGAATGTAAAGACAGACGAAATACCGCTAAGCATTTCACCCAGCATGCTAACGCTTCTGCCAGCTCGCCACCTTCATGGAGACAAATATAGACACACTTATATACAGGCACATACATATACACCCATACAAACTCAGACACTGGCACATACATACACTTGTACACACACACATATACACATACACATACATATATACACACATCATTATCATCGACTTATCATTTGTACATTTCCTATACATAGTATAGGTTAGTTTCAATATATCGCTCCACTTGTCAACAGTTCTTTTTATTTTTTATATTTTGCTTGTTTTAGTTATTAGACTGTGGCCATGCTGGGGCACCACCTTAAAAAATTTTAGTTGAACAAAACAACCAGAGCACTTATTTCTTTAAAGCCTGGTACTTTATTGGCCTCTTTTGCCATACTGCTTAGTTACAGGGACATAAGCACACCAACATCTGTAGTCATGATATAAACACACACACACATAATGGGCTTCTTTCAGTTTCCATCTACCAAATCCACTCACAAGGCTTTGATTGACACGGGATTTTAGTAGAAGACACTTGTTCAAAGTGGGACTAAACCCAGAATCATTAGATTGGGAAGTAAACTTCTTACCACACAGCCACAACTGTACCATCATCATATTGTTTGTGAGACCTTTCTCCTGAGCTCAGCCCTCACCCTTTCTACCCATGTTGTTTTTTTTCATAGGCTCCTTGTACTGAACATCATTTGGCACTTCTTCACCTAGCCATCATTCTTTATACAAATCGCATAACCAAAACAATCATGTATCCATGCCAGAACAGCTTTCTATTTGTACACTACAGCAAACACCTCTTTCACCATGTCTTCCCCGTTCACTTGTATCTTATTATTCATGCTGATGTTATAATTTCTGAGAGAGAATAAACACCTCATTTCTTTCCAGTTTTAAAACTTCTCATTCAGTACATATTGCATATGTGAATCATACAGTCTGCTTTCGACTAAAAAACAAAAATATTCTTACGCCATATGCCCGTAGTGGTTAAGAGCGCGGGCTACTAACCCCAAGGTTCCGAGTTCGATTCACGGCAGTGACCTGATTAATAATAGTAATAATAATAATAATAATAATATAATAATAGTAACATCGTTAGGAATGAGAACTCAGGTTCGAAATTTCCCCAAGACACCTGACGAAGGCTGGAGGGTATATCAGCCGAAACGTTGTGTTAACAACAAAAAAGATGAGGTCAAATATCCGTCAAATGTAAATAATGTAAATAATGTTAAAAATATTCTTGTTGCCAACAGAAGAAATAGCTCACTGAGCTTTTACCACACTGTCTTTACTCTGCCTGCTATGTTTTCACATTTACTTCACTCTGAGAGTGTAGTGAGTGCTTTTTATGTGCCACCGGCACGGGGGCCATTTAGGCAGCACTGGCATTGACCATGCTTGAATGATGCTTTTTACATGCAATTGGCACAGGAGCCAGTCAGACTCCTGCACATCTGCCACACACAAAAGTGTATATATGATAATGATTACCTCATATTCTCAGATGATAACCATCTCACATTCAGCCTGATTGTTCTGATTTACTTTCATCCTTACGTGTACATGGATATGACTTTTCATGCCCTCCATCCATTATGATAGACCAAGAAATGTAATGATAGTGAAACATCTGTACATCATTGGATTTAAGCGGCAAAAGCTTGTGCAACTTTTATAACTCCCTTGATCACAGTAATAAGTTTCAGTGACAAGCATTGCATGATGACTGGTACTGTTTTGACTGCAAGTTTTATGTCAGAGTATCTTTTTTCCAAGAATAGCAGCCTTCCTCATGGCTTTACCAAAAATAATAGAAGCACACCTCCTCTCCTCTCTCTCTCTCTCTCTCTCTCTCTCTCTCTCTCACTCACTCACACACACACACACACACACACACACACACACACACACATTATCTATTATATACATTTGTGTGTGTTGTGTCTGTGTATTTGCATACAGAGATACATGTATATATATATATATCTGTAAAAATATGTGACACTTATTCGGTAGCCATGATAAAACTCCGAGTTTCGGATGCCGGGATTGGGAACCCATGCCAACATCTCTTCAGTTATCCGGCCATTGAAAATTCCTGTGAAAAGATGTTGGCGTGGGTTCCCACTCCGGCATCCGAAACTCAGAGTTTTATCATGGCTACCGAGTAAGTGTCACATATTTTTACAGATAAATTCCTCTATTTACATAATAGCGAGGTCTCTTTCTTTCTTTTGTTGTCCTTTCTATCAATATATATATATATATATATATATGTATATACATATATATACTAAGAGCACCCATAATATTCCAGTCATTGTAGGAAAGGCACATACATCTGCTTGCATCAGTAAACAACAGGATTCAAGAAAACTAGTGACAGTTTGTGTCTGCAAAACAATGAGTATATGTAAACAGTTTAAAACTGGAATAAACTAATTTCTCATGAGGAAGAGGAACAGTCTAAGGTGTTGTGAAGAAATACCATTCACCAAGAATGAATGGTACTGCCTGAAATGGTAGACTTTATTTCTTTCTCATGATAAACCAATTTATTCCAATTTTGGTCTGCTTACTTTAGTCTGGCTAACATACACACTCCAAGGACATGCAGCTGTAAAAATAATGATATAGAAAATATATTGCATATACAGTTTTGAGAACGAAGAAGAGGGCAGCTTATTTTAATAATCAAAAACATTATTTTAGACCATGAATAAATTTTGAAAAAAATTTATAAAATAGGTACTGTTGATTTGCATATTATTTGCATATACATTACTATTTTTATCTAGAAATAGAGCAATGTGGGTATTTTATCCACCTTTAACACCAGATTTAATGATATATATATATAAATATAAATATTAGATATAATTTAGTGAGTGACAGGATATTTGATACTTTTAATGCCCTATATAGGCTGGGAGTTATTAGTAGTGTCACAGCAGCTTGTCTGGGACTGATTATATTATAAAAACATTCATGAGGAATATGTATGCGTGTATGTGTGCATGTGCGTGTGTATACTGATGCTTGTAAGTGCATGAGTGTGTAAGTCCTTTTATATACATATAAATATGCTTCTATACTAATATATATGTATATATATATATATATCTTGCTATATACATGCTTATATGTGTGAGTGTGTGTGTGTGTGTGTGTGTGTGTGTGTGTGTGTATCATCATCATCATCATTGTTTAACGTCCATTTTCCATGCTGGCAAGGGTTGGACGGTTTGACAGGGGCTGACTTGGCAAAAGACTGCCCCATATAAATACATACAACACATACATAGATACAGAAAGTGAGAGAGAGAGAGAGAGAGAGAGAAAGAGAGAGAGTGAGAGAGACATGCACACAAACACAGTTACACATATATATAATAAAGAAAACAAAAATATACAGAAAGAAAGGAGTCAAAAGAAAACAGCAATCACACACCACAGCTGCTAAATTGATGAATTATAGCCCATCCCCTCCTCCAGTTAAAAACTGACATCCAGTTACCAGCTCAAACCCATATTCACTGTCTTTATATATTTGTTGCATGCGTAATCAGATAAATTCTATATTTGTTCTAATGTAGTATTGTGTAGTGTCAACTAAACTGATAAAATTTTAGACACATTAAAATGATTGACAGTTGGTATCCTACAGTCACACCAATAACAGTAGATATATAGGCAAATATTCAACTCTCACTAGACTATATTCATAATGCAAAGAAAAAGGTACTCAACACATTTACTGAGTGCTACATATATAATAATGATGGTAGGCACAGATGTGGCTGTGTTGTAAGAAGCTAAAACAGTCTCCAGTTTTAGTAGTGATGATGGTGGAGGGTATTGACTCCTTACTTGTTTTTCTAAAATGCATCATAAATGTTCAATAATATCGAGATCTGGGGACTGTGGTGGCCAGATAAGATGTTCAATTTCAGTAGAATGTTCCTTGTGCCATTCAGTAACAACTTTAGCTGTATGAATTGGCAGAGAGGGTGTGTAATAGGATTATCAAGATGAGACTAATTATAAGCAATTCAACAGTGATAGTTGTCTCAACATATACCCCTCAGTCAGGACTAACAGAAGCACAGAAGGACTGCTTCTATGAAACTCTTCTGCAGGGTACTTCAATAACAACTGACAGTGACTTTGTTATCATGGCTGGTGACTTCAATTGAGAGAAATAAGGAGACCCCTGGAGTTCTGTGATGCAATGGATCTAATAATTTGCCATACCCACTTTAGAAAACCAGCCAGCCAGCCACCTCATCATCTACATATCTTGGATAAATTACATTCCCACCAGGAAAAGGCTCTGGACATCTATTGTAGAGCCAAAACTTTACATAAACTTTAAACAACTTGCATAGGAATGTCTACCTTGGATGAATATGTACTGCACCTAAACCAACTAAATGCAAATAAATGCTCCATTAAAGGACACTTATCCAGCAGAAACATGTTTCAGATTAGAATTTAATGTGAATTTAATGAGAATAATGCTGAAATAAACAAATTTTGCAGATGTATAATTCTCCATTCTTTTTCGATATAATTGGCACTCCATCAGTTATGATGACAGCTGTTCCAGTTGATTCAGTCAACAGAACAGCCTGCTCATGAAATTAATGAGCATGTGGCTGAGCACTCCACAGACATACATACCCTTAACATAGTTCTCAGGGAGATTCAGCACAACACAGAATGTGACAAAGCTAGCCCTTTGAAATACAGGTACATCTCATTTTTGCCAGCTGAGTGGACTGGAGCAATGTGAAATAAATTGTCTTGCTCAAGGACACAACACATCACTGGGAATTGAACACACAACCTTATGATCATGAGGCAAATATTCTAACTACTAAGCCATACATCTTCACTTTTTTTATAGCCATGTTGGACCACTGAAATCTATAAGTTTTTTTTCATTCTCTTTCTGTTTATTTCCTCTTATTCCTTTTTGTTGAAGAGCATAAGCTCGAAATGTAAAAGACTTTTCCATTTTCCTTGAGCATCAAACTAATACACTTGCTTGTTGTTCCTACACCTGTTTTCATCTTTGTTATTCTATAAATTTGAACTATATATATATATATATATATAAATATATATATACATACATATATCAGGTCATCCCATAAGTTCTGTCCAAGTTTTTAATAAAGAAAACAAGTGATCAAATGTTATATTTAATTGAAATTTAATCATCAATGTACTTTCCTTGATTATCTATGACTTCCTTCCATCTATTTACAAGCTTTTTAATCCCATCAATGTAAAATTCTTTTGGTTGCAAAAGTTATGTCCCCCAAATGATTCTGTAAACTACAAAACAAATGGTAGTCTGAAGGAGCAAGGTCGGGAGAATACGGTGGATGAGGAATTTCTTCCCAACCAGGCTCTTTGATCTTCTGTGATGTGATCTTTGCAGTGTGGGGTTGCGCATTGTCCTGATGAATCATCACGCCTTTTCGATTCACTAAAGTGAGTCTTTTTTTTTTCAAAGCTTGGTTCAAACGCTCTAATTGCTGACAGTAGACTTGAGCATTGATTGCTGCATTAGGTGGTAACAATTCGAAGTGAATTACTCCTTTGAAATCCCACCAGATAGAGAGAAGAACCTTTTTCCCATGAAGTTCCCTTCTCGGTTGTGGTTGAGCTTTTTCCGCTTTACCAAGCCACTGTTTACGACGTTTAACATTTTGATAGAAGATCCATTTTTCATCACCAGTCACAAGTCTATCCAAAAAGGGTGAAATGAGTTTGCAAGAATGGAGAGAAGAGCAGATGTCAACTCTGGATTTACGGTTGTTTTCGGACTATTCACGAGGCACCCATTTTCCAAGTTTAGGAACCTTTCCAAGTTGTTGAAGATGACGATGAACAGTTGTATGGTTTGAACTAAGCTTTATTGCCAATTCTTCAACTGATAATGCAGGATTTTCTTCAAGTAATGCCTCAAAGAGCTTATCATCAAACTCAGCTGGATATCCTGTTCGATCTTCATCTTCAAGGCTGAAATCTCCACTTCTGGATTTTGCAAACCATCTTCTGCAAGTTCTTTCATTCAAGCATTCTTTCCCATGAACTGAGTGTATGTTTCGAGTCTCTTTGGATGCAGAGTTTCCTTTTTTGTACTCATAAAGCACTTTGTGCCTTAAATGCTCTTTGGATACTTCCATGTTAGAAAGGGTTTTAATCAAAGAAATTTTAATTGTATTATTCTGTAAAATAATATTTAATTAGTTTAAATGTACACAAATACATAAAAATAATTTTTAATTCCATTAGACAGTCTAAAGTACTATTAAATTCCATTCAATTTTAGAAAAGGTAAAATTGCACAGAACTTATGGGATGACCTGATATATATATATATGCACACACACACACACACACACATATATAGGTGAGCACATCACTCAGTCAACCTCCTCCTCATTTCTTCCACCACAGTTCTCCAGCCTGCCCCTTATCCCACCACCTGACGCTGCTTTTCTCCCTTGCTGTCCAGAACCATCACCCTTGTAAGTCATTCTCCATCTATTAATATTGTTCTCTGCATCTATATGTTACATTGGCCTTCCCATAGCCCCCTCCCTGGAACACTAAATTATTTATCCTCATGCACTATGCCTGCCTAACTCTCTACTCTATGTCTGCAGTCTGCTCAAATATGTTGTCTCTCTTCTTCCCTTGTCAAAGGTATCATCATTACTACCCTGCTGCTAGCATTTCTGTAGCCTCCCCAACTCATGCATCCCCTCCTTCAAGTCTTCCAATCTTTACAGATGTTACCTCTTTCTTTCTCACTGCCCCTATTTCTTGCCCCATTACACTCTTGCAAACTCCCACTACTACTACTACTACTATGTGAGGTGCCACTTGGACACTTTGTCACCACTTTCTATCATCTCTATGACGATAGCACAAATTCATCTTGACTCTCTTAAATGTGAGTAATCATGCAGCTCCTTTTCAACAAGAACCTGCTCTACCACAACATCTTCCCCAACAACTTAACCCCTGTCAAACCTTAGGACACAGCACCCTTTCTCTTGGGATTCATAGAAATGTGAGCAATATGGTGGTCTCAAACAGGGCTGGTAGCTTGAAAAAAGTACCCAGTGCATACTGTTAAATGGTTGGTGTTAGGAACAGCATTCAACTATTGAAACCATGCCAAAGCAAGCACAGGAGCTTGATGCAGTTCTTGAACTCATCAGATCCTTGTCAAACCATCCAACACATGCCAACATGGAATATGGACATTGAATGATGATGATATATACACACATGCACATACACACACTCACGCATGTAGCATACAAGATGGAAAAAGTTCTAACATTGCCTATGCATGTGTGTGTGTGTACATGACCTTGTTTAAGTGTGTTTCCATTTACATATTTTGGAAGTGAAGCTGCAGAATCCTTAGAGCATTGAGTAAAATCGCTTGTGGTATTTGTTTTAGTTTTCCATTCTCTGAGTTCAAATCCTGTTGAAGTCAACTTTGTTTTCAGCCTATTGGTGTCACTATATAAAATATGTTAAGTGCTGGTGCAGCTCTTCTCTCCAGCTGTTACATCTTGAATACTTTTCTGAATCAAAGGTAGCAAGAATAAGAGAATATGCGTGTTTGCTTGCAACTATTTGAACACTTAAAGTTATTACTGAAAATTTGATAGACATGCTGATACCAAATCATATATATATATATATATATATATATATATATATATATATATATATATATATACACATACATATATCATCATCATCATCATCATCATCATCATCACCACCACCATCATCATCATTTAACATCTGTTGTCCATGCTGCATAGGTTGGACGGTTTGACCAACCCATGCCAGCATGGACAACAGACATTAAATGATGATGATGATATATATGTACATATATATGTATGTGTGAGTGTGTATGTGTGTGAGTGTGTATGTGTGTGTGTGTCCGTCTGTCTGTCTGTGTGCATGTATGTGTGTGTGTGTGTGTATGTGTGTATATATATATTCTTTCATTCTTTTATTCTTTTATTTGTTTTAGTTATTAGATTGGCCATGCTGGAGCACTGCCTTGAAGAATTTTAATTGAAGAAATTGCTCCCAATGATTTATTTTATAAGCCTGACACTCATTCTACTGATCTCTTTTGTCAAACTACTAAGTTACAAGGATGTAAACACACCAACACCAGTTGTCAGGTAATGTGGGAGACAAACACAGACACAGGCACAGACACAGACACACACACACACACACACACACACACACACACACACACACATACACACACATACACATACATCATAAAAGGCCAAGAGGTATGAGAAGTAAATATATTTATTTAACCACTGGATATCCATAGGATAATGGTCGTTTTGCTGCCTTTATCATCTAATAATAATTTCATCATAATCATCATCATCATCCTCGTCGTTTAACGTCTGCTTTCCATGCTGGCTTGGGTTGGACTGTTCGACTGTGAACTGGCAAGCTGGGAGGTTGCAGCACGCTCCAATCTGATTTGGCAAAATTTTTACAGCTGGATGCCCTTTCTAACGCCAACCAATCCAAGAGTGTAGCAGGTGCTTTTTACGTGCCACCGGCATGGGAGCCAGTCAGGCAGCACTGGCATTGGCCACACTCAAATAGTGCTTTTTACGTGCCACCAGCACAGGTGCCAGTCAGGTGGCACTGGCATCAGTCACATATTATTTTACATGTCTGCACCAATATGCATTCTATATACTGCACAGTACTATTGTACATTTACAAATCAATGCAGATATAGAAGGTTAGTTCTTCAGATCAATAGGACATTATGATTATGCTAATTGCTTCAACTCTTATTATTACATAATGAAGGCTGTAAAATGATTGTAATCCTACGGATATCAAGTGGTTAAATACATATATTTACCCCTTGTACCTCCTGGTTTTTTTATAATCTATACACTCCTCATGAAATAATTTTATAGATTGACTCTCCTGGAGTTCAGCTGCATAGGACTCTACACTATACTATATATGTGACAGTCTTTTAGTTTCCATCTACCAAATTCACTCATTTGATAATTGTGTCACAGCCTTGCAAGGCAGAGATGGTTTCAATTAATATAGAATTTATGTTGTATGATATTTGATGCACTAGTATTTGTCTATGTTGCTTGTATATGCTGCTGACCACTCTGAGTTATTTCTCTTAGCTAGGATATATATATATGTGTGTATGTATGCATGTATGTATATATGATTGTACATATGTGCATATGTATGTATGCATGCATGTACAGGGTTTTGAGGTTAAATTTGGCAGTTTTCATAGAAAAAGTAGGTTGTTAGAAATTTGACTAATTATTATTTAGCACTTTCATCTCATTTCAGATTCATCATGAATGGAATGTCATCATCATCATCATCACCATCATCATCACCACCATCATCATCATTTAACATCCGTTGTCCATACTGGCATGGTTTGGACAGTTTGACCAGACCTGGTGAGCTGAGGGGCTGCACCAGACTCCAATATGATTTGGCACGGCTTCTACGGTTGGATGCCCTTCCTGATGCCAACCACTCTGAGAGTGTAATGGGTGCTTTTGTGTGCTACTGGCACAGGTGCCAGTTGTGTGACACCAATATCTGCCATGACTATAATTTCACTTGGCTTGATGGGTCTTCTTCTCAAGCACAGCATATTGCCAAAGATCTCGGTCATTGTCATTGCCTCCATGAGGTTCAACACTTGAAGGGTTCTTTTTACATGCCACCGGCATGGGTGGATGCTAGTTATGCAACACCGGCATCAGTCACATTGCCTCCATGAGGCCCAACACTCAAAAGGTGCTTTTTACATTCCACTAGCACAGGTACCACTTACGTGATACCGACAACAGCCACGACTATGATTTCACTTGGTTTGATGGGTCTTCTCAAGCACAGCATATCACCAAAGGTCTCAATCACAAGTCATTGCCTCCATGAGGCCCAGCGTTCAAAGATCACACTTCACCACCTCATCCCATGTCTTCCTGGGTCTCCCTCTTCCACTGTTAGAGATTGGCACTTCTTCACACAGCTATCCACATTCATATGCAACATATCTGATGCCTCTTATGCTCAGCTTTTCTCTCAAGATTCTTTATGCACCAAGCTACTGTCAATTTGGATAGCTGGTCCCTCAGTTAGGTCAACGTTTGGTAGACTCTCTTTGTCCTATTCACTCTCCACATTTAATAGCCTTTCATAATGGCATTTCCAAGCCTCTTTCTTTGCAGAATCATTAAATGCAAGTGAACCATCATCCACGCAGACACATTTCTCTCCAATGGCATCATGATTTTCTTTTACACACTGCCTTGCAATCCAGAACACTTCAAGTCTCTGGTCCTTGCATTGCAGAACATTGGCGAACGTCTTCATTTCTGCAGCCTCCCTGGCTAAATATACCTGCTTCCTAGCTTCCCTTCTGGCTATTTGATACAATTCCTTGCTACCCCAACACTTCCAGTTTTTCCCGGCCTGTTTTTTTTTTTTGCTCTAAGGGCCTTGTCTACAGCATCATTCCACCACCATGTCACCCTCAGTCTGGCTGGGACTTTGCACCAGCTGCATATTTGGTTTGTGACACTCAGCAAGCTGTCCTGTAGGAATTCCCAGTTGCCTGCTATGTTACAAGTGTGTAGTTCTTCCTCCTCGTCAGATTTCTCAATAAGAGTGTCCCTAAATCTCTGACCATACAGAGGATCCTCAAGCTTCTAGATCCTTCTTTTCCAGATCGGTCTTCTTGGCATCCTTCTAGCCTGAAGTCTAAAGTCACTAATGACTAGTTTATGCTGGTGAGGTACACTCTTCCCCAGGGAAGGTCTTTGCATATAAGGGTAACTATATATCTCACTGTCTGGTGAGAATGGTCTGGCTAGCACGATCACCCAATTGATAAGTTATCAGGTGGCTGTCTGGCTTCCTGATGTTGGTGTTGCAAATTGATAGGTTATTCACATTACAGAACTCTAGTAGCCTTGTTCCCTCTTCATTTTGGGAACCAATTCCCTGGTCCCCATGTACACCATGGAAGATACCTGGCCCAACATGTCCATTGAAATCACCAACCATGAAGATGAGATCATTGTCATTTGTCATTATGCAGATTTTTTGGTCAACTTTCTCTGTTATGGTCAATGCAATGATCACACGCTACACACCTTCCCTTCATGCATTGCTGTAAACAGCAGAAGTGAACTAGAATGTTAAAACTTAGTGCACATGCACAACAGTGTTCAAGGTCAATGTGTGTCAAGCAGCTTCACTCTTTGTGCTCTAGCTTCGTTACTATGGCAACAGTCTGGACGCTTATTGATCAGACCACACACACACATGTATAGATAGATAAATAGATAGATAGATAGATAGATAGATAGATAGATAGATAGATAGATAGATAGATAGATAGATACACACACACACACACACACACACACACACACACACATATATATACATACATACATACATATATATATATAATTGGTTAAGCCATTCAAAATATAATAGTGTCAGAATCTATAAAATAAGAAACACTTTTGCAGTTTATATGCAGTCTCATATTTATTCCCAAAAATCATTTTATTTTCCACTTTTCCCTTTTTTTTTTTTACTTTCGGTAAAATAAGTGGCACAACATTCCAAAGAACATTCGAGAATTCCTTTCTTGTTTCTTTTTTTTTTCTTCTTACTTTTGTTGCCAGAAGCCAAAATATATTCTCACTTGAAACAGAAATTCTCTTCATAAAGATGATCTAAGATAAGACTAAAAATAAAGGCAATTACAGAACCAGAATTCTGAGTAAATACAAGAGACATTGTATAGATCATAAAACAAATAACTTTGGACTAATATCTTTTGTTGTATGTC
This sequence comes from Octopus bimaculoides, assembly GCF_046866305.1. Classification (NCBI taxonomy): domain Eukaryota; kingdom Metazoa; phylum Mollusca; class Cephalopoda; order Octopoda; family Octopodidae; genus Octopus; species Octopus bimaculoides. Next base: position 192,896,516 of record NC_142928.1, read on the forward strand.
CTTCACTGGATTAACAATAATTACTTCTCTTACTTCTACAATCGTGCCAATTTCTTGGCTAAAATACATACTTTATCAGATATATTTATAATTTTATGAGTTGCTATTTCTGTTTAGATTTACTACAGTTTTCTCCAACAAGAATGGGGTAAAAACTGGAAATATTTTCCAAACAATTATAGAAATAAATAACATTGTTGTTCTTAAATTTGACAGTTACTGCCTTACTCTGTTTATAGACTGGTATTTCTAGGCTGTTCATTTTTAAAGAAACTCTTGTCAAATTTTTACTATATGATGTCACAGTTTGTTCCCCCTTCCTTCTTTCTCAAAATCTTATTTCCTTTTAGCTCTTCCCCACCAGCATCATCATCACCATCTCTTTGTTAACTCTCGTAGTCCCTTTGATTTACTTGATAGTTGTCTCTCCTCTTCCTTCTCCCTTGCATCACCACCCCTCTCTTTCTGCTATTTTCATTCCTTCTCGTTCCCTTGCAGTTTGCCTAACCTTTACGTTTAGTGCACATATGGAAACATACAGGCGTGATCACCAAGTGCAAGGTTTTCATGGTTTCTCAAAATCAAAAGAACTGTGAAATATAATGTATTATAATCCCAGCCATGTGGTCTTGAGTTCAGTCCCACTGCTCAGAGCACTTTGGGCAAGTGTTTTCCACAATAGCACCTGGCCAACAAAAGCTTTGTGAGTGGATTTAGCTGATGGAAACTGAAAAAAGCCAACCCCATATACATACATACTACATGTACGTATGTGTGTGTGTGTGTGTGTGTGTGTGTGTGTGTGTGTGTGTGTGTGTGTGTGTGTGTGTGTATACAAGGTCTGATCAATAAGTATCCAGACTGTTGCCATAGTAATGAAGCTATAGCACACAGAATGAAGCTGCTTGGCACACATTCACTTCGAACTTTGTTATGCATGTGCACTAAGTTTTAACATTCTAGCTCACTTCTGTTGTTTACAGCAGTGCTTGAAAGGAAGGTGTGTAGTATGTGATCATTGCATTGATCATGACAGAGAAAGTTGAGCAGAGAATCTGCATCAAATTTTGTCAAAAGCTTGGAGATACCTACTCAGAGGCCTAGGCATAATGTTCAAGAAGTTTTTATCACTCTCGACACCAGGAGGTCTTGTGCAACTGAAACCCAAGTGTCTTTTTAGTCAGCTGAATGCAGTTTTGGCATAAACTTTGCAGACACGCATCTCATACCCAAATCTTCAGTGATAATGGACTGAACTGAATTGTAACTAAAGTACTCAGATATCTGGAAGGCTGTACATTTACAAATTTTTACTAATATGTCACATGTTTTTATAAATTAGCACTTGCATCTATTATAGTAGATTCTCCAGATTAAATTTTATATATATATATATATATATAAAATTCAAATTACGATAAACATAAACAAACAAATGAAGGTTGCTTTTAGAACCGTTGAGATGTCTTAGAAAGTTAAAGAAGTGATTTTTAAATTCTCAAACACAGGATAATGCTAATAGTATAGCCTGAACAGGATAAGCTACTCCTATTTTGCAGAAAAAAGTGTTGGCGGCCAGCTATGTATATATTGTATATATATATATATATATATATATATATATATATATATATATATATACTAGCAGAAATACCCGGCTTTGCCCGGGTTAAAGAGAATAATGAAATCTAAAAATGCCGTCTAGACTACGCAACCCTCAACTGTTAGTAGCTACGATACCATATTTCTACATTAATAACTCTCCAATCCATGCCAGCATGGAACATAGACATTAAGTGGAATGCCAGTCTCTCATCTAGGAGGGCCTTGAAATCAATGTTACCAACTGGGGACTATGTGTGTCGTAGTGATAATAAAAAGACCCAAAGGAGGTCTGCAACGAAATAATTTTACTCAACACTTTGCAAGTGAATCAGTGGAGGCAAAGATGCGTCTCATTTACTTGACAATTTATGCACCACATGCTTATGTGATATTGTATTATTTGTTTACAAAATAAATATACAATAAAAAAAAAATTGTCAACTTTTATTATATTCATTATATATATCGTTTCTGGTATAAATTAATATTACTAAGAAATATTACTGGTCCCTGGCACATTGGAAAAAAACTGCCGGTATGCCACATCGGATAGTTTGAGAAGCACTGCCTTAGATTCCTTTTTCCCAACAAGTTGTTGTACACATGAGCTCTGTATACAGTAAGCCCATTATTATTATTATTATTCTTTTTAACTCAAGTTTTGTTGGAACTCCTGAAGTCTTGCATGCATAGCAGGCTTGCCGCCTGCAGCATACGATACTATGCTATCTGTTCTTTTCAACTAATACTTTCCTTATTATTCTGGCCATTTCAAGTAGGCAAACTTTCTGTAACAGTTCTACAGGGCACTCTATTCCAATTTCTTCTATATTTTTCTTGATGCCTTCTGATACTGTCCCCAAGGACCCAACAATAATTGGCACTATCATCACCTTCTTCATTTTCAATAGCTGAGCTATTTTGTACTTAAGAGGATTGTATATAGCAGAATATTTGCTGTAAGCCCATCTTTTATACCAAGACAAAACAATGTACATGGTAACACTTGCAATCAGTAAAGATCTGAAGCCATGAGAGCTACAGTCTGGTATTGCCTCCTCCTCCTCCTCCTCCTCCTCCTCCTCCTCCTCCTCCTCATCATCATCATCATCATCATCATCATCATCACCACCATACCATCATCACCATCATCATCATCATCACCACCATACCATCATCACCATCATCATCATCATCACCACCATACCATCATCACCATCATCATCATCATCATCACCACGACGACGACGACGACGACGATGACAACGACGACGATGACCACCACCACCACCACCACCACCACCACCACCACCACCACCACCATCACCACCACCACCACCACCACCACCACCACCACCACCACTACCATTATCATCATGACTTAGTGGTTAGGGTGTTGCATTGTGTTCTTGAGCAAAACATTTCATCTCACATTGCTCTGCGATCACTTTGACACCTGACGCATGGTGCACAATGCACCTGTTCAGACAATGTCGATTTAATAGAGAGTAACAAATGTGCAGCACAAACATTTGATCACCATAATCAAATCATCTGTGCCAGTTGTTTGGCAAAAGCTGAATGCTCATATGTTGTCATTGACAGGAGAGTCCATCATCATCACCATCGTCGTCATCATCATCATCATCATCATCATCATCATCATCATCATCATCATCATCATCATCATCATCATCATCATCATCATCATCATCATCATCATCATCATCATCATCATCATCATCATTATTATTATTATTATTATTATTATTATTATTATTATTATTATGTCAGGCAAAATGCTTAGTGACATTTCGTTCATTTTTATGCTCCAAATTCAAATGCCACTGAGGTCAACTTTGCCTTTCATCCTTTTGGGGTCAATAAATTAAGTACCAGTCAAGTACTGGAGTTGATGTTATCAACTATACCCCTCCCTACAAACTCCAGGCCTTGTGCCTATAGTAGAAAGGAGTATTATTATTATTATTATTTGTCCCCATTCATCTTTCACCATTGTGGCAAATAAATGAAATCATTATTATTATTGCTAGTAGTAGTAGTAGTAGAAGTGCATTTCTTCTGGTTCATTATGTTCCAAGTTCAAATTCTGCTGGGGTCAACTTTGCCTTTCATCTCTCTGGTTCGATAATATAAAGTATCAGTACTGGAGTTGAAGTAATCAATTTACATCCTCTCTCTAAGTTGTCTGGCCTCGTGCCAAAATTTGGAGCCATAATAATAATAATAATAATAATAATAATAATAATAATAATAATAATAATAATAATAATAATAATAATAAGAAGAAGAAGAAGAAGAAGAAGAAGAAGAAGAAGAAGAATTTTTAATTGCTGCACAAGACCAGAGCCTCCCCACCAGAAATTACCAAAAACACATAATGAAAAGAAATATAACAAGTAACTGTAGAATATGTGGAGATGGACAAGAAACAATAAATCATATTATCTCTGGCTGCCCAGTCCTGGCTAAGAAGGAATATATTCACAGACACGACAGAGCTGGGACCTATATACACTGGAAGCTATGCCAACACTATGGAATAACAACGGAAAAAAGATGGTATAAACACACGCCAGAAAAGGTCACAGAAAACGAGAAAGCAACCATACTCTGGGATATGCCAATACACACAGATAGAGAAATTAAGGCAAATAGACCAGATATAGTTGTCAAAGATCATGAAGAAAAAAAATGCTTTCTAATTGATGTATCAATACCAGCAGATGACAACGTTTCTCGAAAAGAAATGGAAAAACTTTCAAAATACAAAGACCTGGAAATAGAGATAACTCGAATGTGGAGTCTAAAAACAGAAACAATTCCTATCATAGTAGGTGCCTTAGGTATAATAAAAAAATATTCAGACAAATACCTAACAAAAACACCAGGACTTACAAATATATATAACATACAGAAAATTGCACTACTGGGTACTGCACATGTTCTACGCAAAACACTTTCAATACAGTAAACATAAGAGCACCACAGCAAACCACAGCACATACCCAAGGCGCACAGAGCTGCGCTCGGTAGTGAAGTGAAAGCACGTTATAAAAATAAAACTACTGAATAATAATAATAATAATAATAATAATAATAATAATAATAATAATTATTATTATTATTATTAAGCTTTTATTTTTTTTTATTTTTTAAGACGTCATCAGAAGACAAAGAGTAGTTCCCTTAACCTTTTTCTTTTTACAGACACACAGCATTCAAGACATCAGCCAACATATCCTTCTCTTTCTTAAGAGAGTTGGATACAATTTGGGAGAGAGAGATCTGGTTGTTATTTCTAGCAGCCAAGTGACCATATACAAGCTCCTTCACATGCGTGTCAAAGATATAGTGGGTATGAATAGTGAAAGATGTATACTGCTTTATTAAAATATCTAAAAATACTACCTAAATTGATCACAAGGTCTGTAAAATAAAGGAAGTGCTATTTCTCACACATTTCATTGTACTAATAAGAAGATATGGATTTGATTCAATTAGTTCTCCTGTCTTCTCCCATAAACTTGGCTTTCTGCCTAGTCAAAAAATTATCATCGTTGTCGTCATCATCATCATCATCATCATCATTATCATCATCATTTTTATTACTCTCCTTGTTGTTGTTGTTATCATTATTACTATCCTTATATTTATTATTATTATTATTATTATTATTATTATTATTATTATTATTATTATTATTATTATTATTATTATTTTTGTTGTTGTGCTGGGCAAAATGCTTAGCAGCATTCTGAGTCCAAATTCTGCCGAGGTCAACTTTGCCTTTCATCCTTAAGTACCAGTGAAACACTGAAGTTGATGTAATCGACTAGTCCCCTCCCCTGCAGAATTGTTAACATGCCAGGCAAAATGTTTAACGGTATTTCATCTGTCTTAACATTCTGAGTTCAGTTTCCACTGAGGTCGACTCTGGCCTTTCGTCCTTTTGAGGTTGATAAAATAAGTTTGGCCTTGTGCCAAAATTTGAAACCATTATTATTATTATTGTCGTTGTTATTGTTGTTGTTGTTGTTATTACTGGAAGGCTGCGAGCTGGCAGAATTGTTAACATGCCGGACAAAATATTTCGTAACATTTCATCCACCTTTACGCTCTGAGTACAAACGATGTTGATAATGATGAAGAGGAGGATGATGATGATGACTATGATGTGAACAAGGAGAAGTGGAGGGGGGGAGAAAAGGAGACGAGGAGGAGGGGGAGAAGTGGGAGGAAAGGGAAGACGAATCAATTTTTGACACATTTGAAAAAGAAAAAGGGAAAGTTAAGAGCCAGTTATTTCAGCAGTTGATAGGAAATTTGTTCTTATCAGCAAATCTTTTAGTTTAAGTTGATAGTGTTAAAGAGAGGAAGTTTCAAACTTTGAAGTAGGTGGCAAAAAAAATGAAAAGTCTCAGCTTATAGTAAGTTGTTAAATTGGCACTTAGTGCTGAAAACAATGCTATATGAAACCAGTCTAGTAATAAACGGAGACACCATGTAAAATCTCTAAGCGCTAGTTATTATATCTATCAATATAAATGTATATGTGTGTGTGTGTATATGTATGTGCATGTGCATGTGTGTGTGTGTATGTATATATGTGTATATATATATATATGTGTGTGTATATATATATATATATGTGTGCGTGTGTGTGTGTATATATATATATATATATATATATATATATATACACATATATATACACATATATACACACACACACACACACATATATATATATATATATATGTATATATATATATATATATATATATATATATATATATATATATATATATATATACATATACACATATATATATACACACACACACATATATATATATATATATATATATATATATATATATATATACACTTATATACACATATATACATACGCACACACATACACATACATACATACATACATACATACACCTTGTGAGCACTTAGTACACTTTCAACTTGGGGGCCAGTCCATTGCCTCTCAGCTCCCACACTGATTCACTTAACGACTCAAATCCCTTTGTGATGCATATGTTGACTTCGTCATCAATGTTCACATATCTGGAGACTGTGCTGCTGAGGTAAATGAACTTAACAAACCTTCAGGGTTTCCCCTTTGACTGTGATAGCTGGTTCCACATACTGCTTCTGTGGACCAGGTTGGTGCTTGACCTCTGTCTTGTGGGTACTGATGAGGCCAAAGTTGTTGCACACAGTGGAGAAGCAGTTTATACTTTGCTGCATCTGAGCCTCTGTAGTGGCATTGAGTGGTCAGTTGTCTGTGAGCAGAAAGTCACACACTGAGTCCTCTTTCACCTTAGTCTTAGCCTGTAGTCTCCTCAGGTTGAAGAATCTGCAACCAGTCCTGAGTCTGATCATGATACTGGTTTCATAATTGTTGCAGAAGGCATCTGACAGCATGGCTGAGAATATCACACACACACACACACACACACACACACACACACACACACATGTATGGGGATGCCCAGAGATATAGTTGTGTGTATACGTGTGTGCCCAGAGATGTAGTTGTATGTATATGTATGTGGGTATGTGTGAGTGTATTTGCAAAATAATAAAATTTAGCATATGCAATCTAACATGTGAAACAAAGTGGACAGCCAGTGTATCCAATGCCACTCATGTCGAGCAAATAGAGGCACGTTGATAGCAAGCAGAACAGCACTGTCAGCGTCTAAATTATTACTTTTTAATTCAATACAAATAGACTGTATCCCATCTAACAGCTGTTTCTGCTTCCAATGTATTGCCACTGAAAATTCTGAAAATAATATTCATCATATTTGGTAATACATCCGATCTGGAACATCAGAGTGAAGAAAAATACATACATAAAAGAAAAGAAAAGAAGAGCCTCAAGAAGAAAATGAAAGGCTTAATATACATACATATATATATATATATATATATATATATATATATATATATATATATATATATATATATATATATATAGGTGCATATACATGATGAATGCTTCATTTGACAAATGATAGCCGTCCCATCAACACACACACCACACTCCATCACACAGCACACTCCATCACACAGCACACTCACTCTATTGATGAACCCTCAGATGACTTTTACGACCAGCTGCTGACTGACAGGTTTTAAAACACAAGTGACAGATATTATTCAAGTTTCTTCTATATCTTTACTCTTTGGAATCTGATTCTGAAGGAATGTTTTTGTGAACTAGAAAATATCTTTCAATTCCAGATATTGTCTTACAAGTTTTGTGACATATGACTCAAGTTGTAAGAGGTAGTTGGTGTCCAAAATCATTACCTATCTGGGCATTACGATTTTCATGTGACTTCATATGATTCACGTATCCTGCTTTTGACAACAGAACATGGTCGCATATAATACATATCCAATGTTCATTGTTGATTACAGTTCCAATTGTTCCTTTTGCAACAGGCTCTTTTAAGTCCAGAGTGATAAATCATCTTTTCCTCTCAGGCATAGCAACCAGTCCTAACAGCACCTTTCCACTTGTTCCAATCCAGAACATCATTTTCCCAACCACTTTTGTTCATATCTAGTTTCTTCAGATTTTCCTTCACACAGTCTTTATACCTTTTCCTCAACTTATGTTGTGGTCGCTTACCAGAGTTGAGCTCACCACAAAAAAGACACTTTGGCAAACGCTCGTCTTTCATTCTAATAACATGTCCAGTCCATACCATTTGAGCCAAGATAACATGTTGTTCAATTGAGTTGCAACGTGCCATGCACAAAACCTCTGTATCTGGTATGAAACATTCCCACTTGACTCCTAAGATATGTCGGAAGTACTTTTGATGAAATCTCTCTAGCATTTTTATATGATGCTTGTAAGTGGTCCATGTCTCACTTGAATAAAGAAGTGCAGACAATATACATGCACTACAGACACTGATTTTTGTCTGCAGGGAAATACCTCTATCTGCCCATACTCACTTTTTGAGCTTTCCAAATGCAACACTTCCCTTCCCTATTCGATAGTATATCTCTGCATCAAAACTACTATCTCCTTTTAAGGAGAACACTACTCACCTGGATATACTGGGAAGGTGCTAGATAAGATGCACTAAAAATTGTCTATTCTTTCTCTGCTGGTTAGTTTTCTGTGGCTAACAGGAATTACAAAGAATTAACAGGCATTAACAAAGAATTGATATAAACAATGGTAACCCTAGCTCAGAACACATACACACAGAAAAAATATATACATATGTACACATTCAAAAAAAATATGTATATATAAAATTTGAAATTTTTACAATTTAAAAATGTTTTTTTATAAATAAAAATAAATACATAGATAAATAAATTCACAATTAAAAATGTAAATAAAATAGATATAAATATATATAAATATATAAAAAGATATTAAAAAATGATAAAAAAAACTAAAAAGATATATAAATATATTTACAAATACACACGCACACACACCCATGTACACATAATGTTGGATGGCCGTTGGCTACACATGAGTTCTTCCACCCTTTGGTGCATATACATACATATACAGGGTGTTCAGGCTAAGGGCTAAATTTGACAGTTTGTGTCAAAGGAAAAGAAAACACAATATCCTATCCAAAAATTAAATTATTTTAAAAAAATGGAAATGTATCAACTAGATTATGGCTTGGAGATAACAATTTACTCAAAGGAGCTGTCCTCCACTTCCACCACACCCTCAAGATGGCTCCAGAGCCTGGTGCATGCAATCCTCACTTTTTGTCTGGAAAGATCTTAGAACAACTTCTTGATCTTGGCCACTAGCTCAGCCTTTAAGATGCAGGCAGAGCAGTTAGTGTCTTTCTCAACTGTGCCCTACACATAGTAAGCCATGCGATTACAAATGGGGGAACTAGGAGGTCAGAAATTGGGACTGGTGAAGTTGTAGAAATTCTCTAACAACCACTTCTGACACTTTCTGGAGGTATGGCAAGAAGATGAATCCTGCTGCCGCACACATGACCTCTCTAGCCAGGGAGTGACCAAGTCTCCAGCAACTTCAGATAGGATCCTGTTTATCAGTTGTTGGATGAATTTCAGCATGTGAACATGATCAGAACTCCTGCTGTGTCCCTTCAATTGTGGGTTTTATTCCTGGACCAGGTGAGTCCTTACGTAAAGTACTTTATTTCATGTTATTCCACTCTACTCAGCTGAGAATGGGTACCAGCTGAGAGCTGGTGCAGCTCTCCCACCCTCCATCTGTCACATCCTGATATTTGGTCAAAGAGTGGGCAAGTTAAAATAATGTCTATGTGCTTGTGACCACATAGACACCTAAAATAATGTGTGAAAATATGGTACATGTTACCAAAGAATACTCATTCATGAGTGATGACTGGCTCTTTGCATGACTCAACAACCTCAGTTTGAATTTTCTACAAGATATTTTCTTTGCTGCTCTGTTATGAGAAGCATCAACACTATTTGATAAAAACTAAATAGAATAGAATAGAATTTTAAGGCAAACAGCTGGTAGCATGCTTTGTTTTTTCAAAATCTATGTAGAAGAAATTCTTCAAAATGTCTCCAAAATAATTTGCCATATAATTATAATCTTAACCTTGGATCTGGTTATGTTAGATTCAGGTATTGTCCAGTCTACAGTATTTATAAATAGCTCATGTAGTTTTTTTCCTCCTACACAAGACCAATGTATTAATCATACAGAAGTTCTACTCCAAGCAACAAGCCTTGTCACCAGAGTCCTCTTTAGCTTTTATGATGTGAAGCTAATAAGAGATTTAGGTGTGTTGCTGAAAGAATTAATTGGCCCATCATCACTTCAATGACTCAACAGAACAGCTGAGAAAATTATTGATATGTTCTTTATAATTTTTATTTTCATTTGTATTTATCCTATGAGGACATAGAATGTCTACATTTGGTGTGAAGCTTTCATGAAAACAATATTTTATTATTAACTACAAAAGTGGTGCAAGTTTATTATACAAGACATTATTTATTTAGCAATTTACCATGATTCCCAGCTAAAATTTCCTTTTTGCTTTTTAGTATTAACTATATTTGATGTTTGTGGCTAATACATTAAGATAACAATGTCACTTATCTATAACTAAAGCAGTCAACCTCTTAATATAGAAGGCCTTTCTTTTACTGATATACATATATATAATGAAAGCAAAGATTTCACTGATATTTTAAATATAATTTAAGTTCTGCTATTGTTACTACAATTAAAATTCAAGCATCATCACTCATATACTCATGTAACTGATATTTGAAAATACATAACTCCTTTTGAATGAGATGAATAAACTGTTTCATCAGGAAATATAACTTGTTTTTAAATTCCATGGATATATATATATATCTATATATATATATATATATATATATATGTATGTATGTGTGTGTGTTTAAGCCCTATATGTATATATATATATATATATATAGGGCTTAAACACACACATACACACAAACAAATACATACATACATGCATACATACATTATATATATATATATATATATATAAATTTAAAGAATGGAGTAAACGCATATTATAACTGCATACTTTATATATATATACCTATGGTGCTTAAACACATATCTGTACATACACGTATCTATCTATGACAGGCTTTTTTTCAGTTTCCTTCAACCAAATCAACTCATAAGGCTTTGGCTGGCTCAAGGCTGTAGCGTAATGCAGTTGCCCACAGTACTGTATGTTGGGACTGAACTTTAAACCTTGTAGTTCAGAAAACCAGCACACTTGAATCAAAATCCTCTGCAAGAACAAAGCCCTTTGCATTAAACCACAGCTGTTCCTTTCAAATGCTTACCTTTAGAAAGCAGTGAAGCAGTGATTGGCCCATTGTAAATCTATAACCAATAATACTCTTGATCTATAGATCACAAATTCCTACATAAATTGAAAAGAACAAAGCATGTCACTATTGAAGAAGACGGCAGTAACATGATAACTCACAAACGAGGAGTTATGCATTTACAAACAACATGACTCTATTTGTTTAATCTTTGAAAATCCTCCCCTGTTGTCAAACAGCCTCCTTCATGGCATCTTGGAAACATATGTACATGTTGCACCAATGTTTTCATTTCCACTGAGAGTTTTAAAATAATGTAATATCTATCTCCATAGTCTATCTGCTTCTGAAACTTGGATGTGTATCAAGATTTTGTTTTTTAAAAAAGAAAAGAAATTATTTCTTATTCTCTTTTATATTTTTGATTTGATTTTATACTATGAAGTTTTATGATTTCTGACTAAAATAGAGCCACATGCACGACAATAGCTGTAACAATTATTATATGCAAAACTGTGTGGGTGAATACATGTATATATATGTATGTATATGTATCTATGTATCATCGTTGTCATCATCATCATCGTTTAACATCCATCTTCCATACTGGCATGGGCTGGATGGTTCAACAGGGTCCAATGAGTTAGAGGACTGTATGATATGAATATATATAAGCAAAAGTGTCTATTAGAAGAGGATCAGAAAAACTGTAAACTAAATTCCCATTTTTTTACTATTTTCATTTCACACATGTTTTTTTCAGTATGACTTGTCAACCACCACTAAAATTAATGAACTTTGTACATTCAAATAAATTGATATACAGTTTTATTGATTGCTATGAACATTCAGACTTACACCTTCTGTTTTGAACATGTCCATTTATCAACATTGAAACATTTTAATTTGTCAACATTGAAACTTTTAAAGATGTTTTTCTAATTTTTTAAACTTTTACCATTGATAAACAAAAAATATTGTTGAAACTAGTTTGGTATATATGTAAATAAATGTATTAACATTTACGAGTTTTTGAAATTTAGGTGCATTTTCAACAACACATTTTCCTATATATATATATATAATAAAAGAAAAAAAAAGGGATTAAAATATCCAGGTAGATATCAGTAAAGTACTGTTTTAAACAAATTTGGTTAACTATATCAAACAACCAGAGACCAATGAATGCAAGTAGAATATACATCCAAGGTAATACTTTATGGATGACATATAGATCCAAAAACCATTTAGAAGAATTTTGAAAAATTTAGAGTATTAGGCAACAAAAATATGTATGGAATAAATTACGTCTTTAATTGTAGAATTCACCTTACAAAGCCAACAACTGTTTCTATTGTGTTAACATATTTAGATACAGAAAATATCATTGAAATTAATGTTTCTGAAAATACATGTTAGCACCATGTTTTCAAGGTGATCCAAAACTAGTTAAATTCAAGGTGAACTAAGGAAATATTCCCAGTACATGAATGCATACAAAAAAAATTCTAAGAAGAAATATAATCTAAAAAAATCTGTTTTTGTATTCAACTCATGTGAACATCATTGAATAATAATGAAAGAGATGAAAACTAAACGTAGTAATTCTACATTACGACAATTAGAAACATAGAGATTTTATGTCACAGTTATTAGTTATCTATTTATTAAATATAGTGCACATTTTTAGAAGTATCATGTTTATTATATAACATATGAAAAGTAAATATAATCAAGAATAGAAATACTTAAATGTCTTTCAAAATCTGTGCCAACATTTCACAGTAAAATTCCTATTAAAGTTTAATCAAATTAATTTAGAAGTAATTATATAATACATTTCTTTAAGGCAAAGGCCATATGTAGAATTACCAATATTGTACGATGGTGCGTAACTAATAATGGACCACTTTAAATCATACTTAATGTTTTTATCTTTTAAATCCAAATGCATTTACAAAGATTTGTAGAATTAGCATTTATTCTATACTTAAATGAATGAGAATGATTATGAAATCTAGATTTCCAAATTGTAGCAGATGAACCTATGATTCTCTACTATTACATTACACTGATAGACAATATTTTTCCTTAAATGCTGATTTTTTAAAGGGCAGACAATTTTATTTTTACAATTACACAGGTATTTATTCACTTGCTTTTGGTACTCAAGGTTAAAAGAATTCCTGCCAGTCCTCTCATAATTAGGTGTTAAGGTAGGATTATTATTATTGTTATTATTAATATTATGACTAGGTGTTAACTGTATTATTATAGTCGGAATTACTTTTACTTAAAGAATCAAAATGCAGTTTAGGAAAATTAACATTAGAGTTAATTTCAAAATACACATTATCGATTTTACTCTTGCTTAAAGATTATGAGATGAGATATTCCCTAATTCTTTGTTTATTGTGTACTGCTATAATCTCAGCTAAATTTCTTGTGGTTTAATACAAAAAGTTTATACTATGGCACTTACATAATTTCTCATATTTATTTGAAGGCAGGAAATACTTATCAAGGTGGAAAGAATAGTGCTTGAATATCAAATGTAGAGTAATATGCTTCTTATTAAAATATGATTACAACTCAGACATTTCCAGTTTTAACAAAAACAAAAGTACACACACACACACACACACACACACACACACACACACACACATGCATATATATAAGCTTGAAACATCAAAGACTATTCCATTCTTTATGAGTGTCAATCTAATACTCCTGCTTGTTGTTTCTTCACCTGCCTTTGTCTGTTGTTTTCTGTACATTTGAACTATATATATATATA
>NC_142928.1:193118293-193195023 GCF_046866305.1 Octopus bimaculoides
CTATGTAATGGGCATACTGAATGAAGGAAAGAAATGAGCTGAAAGGTGTGTGTATACACACACACACACACACACACACACACACACACACACACACACACACACACACACACACACAAGGTTGGGAATTTTATATGAGAGCAATCTATACATTTTAATCATTACCTGTCCTCCATGCTGGCATGGGTTGGACGGTTTGACAGGATCCAACAAACTAGAAGGCTGCTTTGAGCCTCCAATATCTACTTTGGCAAGGATTTTATGAGTGAATACCTTCCTTAACGTCAACCATTTTATAGCATGTTATGGACCTTTTTTTTATGGCATTGGCACTAAGTGAGGTCACCAAGTAACTTACATGTCCCCCACCCAAAGTGAGTTGGGGTATGCAATATCAAAAACAATGTGAGGTGATTCACTGTCAAAAAGAAGTTGACACAATTGTGTCATGTAATTACAAAAAAGTGAAGAATTTAACAAAAATACGTATCCTTACCCCAGGTCTTGGAAGGGATTGATAAACATGCTTCTCCATCTTTCCTTGGCACACATCATTAACTTCTTTCACTAAAATTGAGAGTTCATTGATTTGACCTTCCCAAGCTTTAGCAAAAACATCCAAGTTTCCCTCAGCAATACGACTGCCAGGGTACTGAGCAAAAGTCTGGGCGGCATTTAAAAGCTGAAAGTAAAATGAAGATATATGATTAGAACAAAATCTAATGTTGTGAAAAGATAAAAAATCTTGACAATGAAATTAATCTTGTGTGCATAATCGCCACCACCACCACCATCAGCATTAAGCTGGCTTCTCTTGCTGTCATTGGTTGGACAGGTTATCACAGTCAAAGTCAGTTCTTAATCAGAGTTACAAACTTCTTAGATAGGTTGAAGGACAATGTCTGATTTGTACATTCCATTTTGGCACAGTTTCTATGTCTGGTCACCTCTCCAATTTGCAAGGCATGCTGGACACATTTTATGGTGGCACCAACAATAAATAGGTTTGTCATGCTATATTGATTAGACTAAACGGTCCTCTTTGACCAGACATAATAAACCATCCAATGCATGTGGATATGGAAAGTGGACATAAAATGATAATGATGTACATATGAATATTGTGTGTGGGTCACTAGAAAATTCTCACAAACCAGTTATTGATATTGATGCATTTAATGGGTGCGTTTCAAGTGATTAAGTAACAATTTGTTGCAAAAGTAATACTCTCTTCAGCAATTAATTATAAACAAAATATTTCATCTGTAATAGACCAAAGTGAATGGGACATAAACCATTTGAAATATCAAAAATTGGCTCGTGATAATTTCCTAATAATATACAGCTCACATTAATAACAACCGATCTTATCCTTACTTGGATAATACAGTTGTAACAGGTCTAGAAATGAAATGTTGATCTCAACACAGAAAATATCTGGCTAAGAGTACTGCATCAAGCATACTACTGAATGTGTGTGTATGTGTGTGACTAATAAACTGTCCAAACCATTTATTTTTTCTCGTTTTAGTCATTCGACTGCAGCCATGCTGGAGCATCACCTTTAGTCAAACAAATTGACCGCAAGACTTATCCTTTGTAAGCCTAGTACTTATTCTACCAGTCTCTTTTACCGATCCGCTAAGTTACAGGGATGTAAACACACCAACATCAGTTGTCAAGCGATGGAGGAGACAAGCACAAACACACAAACATACACACACACACACACACACAACCGGCTTCTTTTAGTTTCTGTCTACCAAATTCACTTACAAGGTGTAGGTTGGCCCGAGGCTATAGTAGAAGACAGTTGCCCAAGGTACCACGCAATGGGATTGAACCTGAAACCGCGTGCTTGGGAAGCAAGCCAGAAAATATTTTATTTTCAGTTCCTAAATTTTAGAAACAGATCACAGATTAATGTTTGGTATTGAAGAGAATAAGATTGGAATAGAAAAAAGTGAAGTTAACAAAGACTGGAAGACAGTATAGCAACAAGTTATTATATGTTCTGTTTACTATAAACAATAATTAGCCACCAATATTCAAATGGCTTTATGCCTTAATTAGAACATTTTTTCATTTTTTTACACTTATTTTTAAGGTAGAAATAAGGAAGTTTAGGTTTTATAGCATTTCAGAAAAAGAAAAAAAAACAGAAAGAAAAAAGCACATTATCGTATATTAAAATAATTTTATAGGTTCTATAAAAACACTAATCCAAAGAGTGGATTTCCCACCTCCAAATGGACATGTGGTGTCACATTAGGGGACAATTCCTATTGAATTAATCAAAGATAGACCATCTTCATTTTCTATTGCAGTGTTTAGTTGAACATATAATTGCTGACAACCTAAACACAGTATCCAGTCTCCCGACCAATGTGTTGTGTCAGAAACAAAAGTATCACTGTTGGTGACATATTTTTCTGGCACAAAACACGTCACTAAACAAGAGGTATACACACATACACACACACACGTGTGCATTTCTTTTTATGTTGATTTATATTAGAAACGTTTCAACATTAATCAATACTGTTTGTAGAGTACAGAGCTATTATATTTCTGCACAAAGAAGGATGACAGTAACTTTGAAGTTCCAGCTTGCTAGAAAGTCCAACAAGAGCTAGCAGGCTGAAAGTTCAAAGTCACTATCAGCCCTCTTCTAGTAAAAGTATTATAACAGAGAAACTAGCTTTTATTTGTGGAAGATGTGTAGGTGCATTAAACACCAGGAATCTACATAAAATAGACTCCCTCAAATGTGTGGGGCGGGGTGTGTGGGATATTTAGAAGTGGGAGACAGTTTCTGTTATTTAGTTAGCAGTGGAGGAGGGAGTTCTGAAAGTGTAGCTGCTAGAATAAGAATGAGCTGGGCAAAGTTCAGAGAGCTGCTACCTCTGTTGGCAAGAAAGGGCCTCTCCCTCAGAGTGAAAGGTAGACTGTATGACATTTGTGTACAAACAGCTATGCTACATGGCAGTAAGACACCGGCTGTGACTACTGACAACATGCAAAAGCTTGAAAGTAAAGAAGTCAGCATGCTCTGTTGGATGGGTAATGTCTGTGTGCATGCACAATAGAGTGTAAGTGATTTGAGAGAAAAATTGGGTATATGAGGCATCAGATGTAGTGTGCTAGAGAGAAGATTGTGCTGGTATGGTTATGCGATGAAGACAGCTGAATTAAGAAGTTCCGATCTCTAATTGTAGAGGGACATGTGGAAGGGGTAGACCCAGGAAGATGCACAACAAAGTGGGAAGAAAGGGTCTTCAGATGTAGGGCTTCACAGAGAAAGATGACAAGGAACCAAGACTTGTGACAATTTACTGTACTTGAGATGACATGTCAAGTTAAGTACAATTGTGGCTGTCTTGGCATACAGGCATGTCCTCTACATCCCTCTCTCAACTAAGAGATCCTAGTCTTGCAAACTTGTGATGCCAGTGCCCCGTGAAAGTGCCCAGTGCACTCTGTAAGAGTGTAGAAACCACACCAAAACAGACAAATAGACCTCAGGTAGCTCTCCAGCTGGCCAACACCTGTCAAAATGTTCAATCCTTGCCAGCAAGGAAAATGGATGTTAAATGATGATGGTGTGTGTGTGTGTGTGTGTGTGTGTATATATATAGTAGAATAAGAAATAGAAAATCCTTGGTACAGCATTATATATTTGAAAAAATGAATAGAAAAGGCTTTTCTAATAATTTTCCCGCTTTATTAATTAGATGTTTGGTAAACTTTTAAGCATCTAATTATTAAAGTGGAAAAATTATCAGAGAAGCCATCTCTATTCATTTTTCAAATATATATACACACACATATACACACGTCTGCCTGTCTGTCTGTCTGTCTGTCTGTATGTATGTATGTGTATTTACATGTGTGTGTGTATTTACATACATACATACATACATATGTATACACACACACCTCCTGCACACACAAAAGGTAGCAATTCAGTAACAGAATCCGGTGCAAGTAAATTATTTGCTCAACTATAAATGCCTGAAATGATTCACAAGTGTTAACAGTTTAGTTCAACAGTTACTCTCACTTAGTTCTGTTACCTTTCCTTTCTTTTCTTTTCTCCCCCAAACCCCACCCCCCACAGAGATGGAAATCCCCTGTGACAAAACAGCAGTTGAGTGTAACAAATGTTCTTCTGCAGAGCCAGCAGCAATGAACTCCACTTTCTCAAGAGATTCACAATGTTAAGTTACTGACATACAAAAGATCATAATCTTTATCTGATTGGTCCACCAGCTGTCAACAACTACCTTCTCCCATGTATTGTCTAATATATTTAACCTGCCACATCAGGCTCAGATATTTTAACTGTTTTATGTACAAACTGGCTAGATCAGGCCTCTCACATCTACCCCACAATCTCATCACTGAAATCTCAAATAATCGGAATGCTAAAGGGTTAAAAGTTCCACCAGAAATATCATGCTACCCATTGTGCACCTATTGCAATTGTGCTTTGTCAAATATAAATGCACTAAACATGAAGCAATGCAGTAAATATGGAAGCATTGTGTTTACCCTTTTGACACCACTCCATCTGTGACCATCCTTGTTTCTATGATATAAGCTTACTGTTTTCAAATGATCTTAATCAAAATCATTGAAACCTTCCATAAACCGGCTTAATAATAATGACAAAATTATTTTATTAAATTTTTAATTAGTTTCAAAACTAATTGAAATAAAGGCAGTGTATTTCAACAGAAATTTAGTAATGAAGGGTTTAATATAACTGATTCCATAAAATCATTGCAAATCATGTAAACCAGTATAAAAAAAAAAAGATTGATGTTTATATAAGGGAAAATGCTTTATTGTGAACATTCATCTGTTCTGGTTGGGATGACGAAAGGAGTGTCTATGACCACTCATAAATTACATAATTACCTAAAACAATTAGTCAAACACATGGTACTTGCCACCAAGTCATACTTGCAATCGTTGACTTACATGGTATCTGCTTAACAAAAGTAGACACCTTACCAGATGTAATGGTTCAGGACCAGCTATAGAATATTCCTCCTCAAGTATAGCAAACACAAAGTCATTATTACCACACTCAAAAACCTGATCCAATCAAGTTAGGTCTTTGTATTTGTGTCAGCATCCACCTGGAAAGAGTTGAGTCAGCTCCACCCAGTGAATACACAGCATCACTAATAGAAGCTGGCCGTGTTTGGTAATCAAAACATGCAGCATGGAGACAATCAAACAAAGGATGATTAGATATTAATTCAAAACCTGTTGCTCATTACTAATCCAGATTTCCAGTGTCCACCTCATTGTTTATATAATCTCAGGAAGGGATCTGCATCACGGATGAGTTGCCTTGGGGGGCAGAAAGTATGACCAAACTATGTTCATCAAACGACTGGCACCAAACTTAAATGACTGGAACTATTTGTAGGATTTTCTCACAGAAAATATTTCAACCATAAACTTCTTCAGTATCAAATAACTTCAGGAACACCAGTCATTTCACAGGTTTGTAAGTTATCTATTAAATCCCAATATGCACTAATTAATACCTCCATATTAATGAGGAACCAGAGAGAGAGAGAGAGAGAGAGAGAGAGAGAAGAGAGAGAGAGAGAGAGAGAGAGAGAGAGAGAGAGAGAGAGAGAGAGAAAGAGAGAGAGAGAGAGAGAGAGAGAGAGAGAGAGAGAGAGAGAGAGAGAGAGACTTATGAAACAATTCACAGAAAACTGGAACTTAAAAACAGATGGAAACATTTAGATATTTATTTTTACTTTATTTTAGTCATCATGACCAAGGCCATGCTAGGATAACCCGCGATGAAATATGCTGGAGAATAAATTTAAAAACAACCTGAGAATTTTGTAAAACTTTGACATGACGTACAAGTATTTCAGTTGAAAATAATAACAAGAAATAATGATATTTTACTTACCAATGGACATGTAACATGAATAACAGATTCATTGTGTTCTGCTGTGATAATGAGGGGACCAGTATTAGCTATATGGCGTAAGAGCTTGCACACCTTGATAGAAGAGGAGAAAGAAAAAGAAAAGATATTAGATACATTAAGGTGGCATATTAAAATACTCAAAAACGTTGGAGGTTCAGTTAGAAGTTTAGACTTTTCATTTATATATATATATATATATATATATATATATATATATAAATAAATTTAATATTTCACTTAGGCATTGCAATGCTAATAACCTGGTGTTGAAGCATCAGTTGAGTACAGAGCAGTAATAAGAAATTGGGATGACAAAGGAATAAATAATTCTGTTATGAACTTCAGCTGCTTCTGCTATGAAGTATTATACACTCATAGTTGAGTATCACCCAGTAGCTTCTTCAGAGCTTTGAACGTGAAGTGCAATTTATTTGGAAAAACATTTATGTATATCATAAATATTCAGTACTTTGGAGCAACATGAATATATAAATGTTTTCCCAAATAAATTACACTTCATGTTTGAAGCTCTGATGAAGCTATTAGTTGATACTCAAGCACTCAACTTTAAGTGCCTTGTACAGAAACAGCTGTAAGCCAATGAAGTTCATAACATAATTGTTTATTCCTTTCTCATCCTAATTTCTTTTATATATATATATATATATATATATATATATATATATATATATATATGGCCATTGCCGATGTCATACAAATGGCATCCGTGCCAGTGGCACATAAAAAGCACCCATTACATTCTCAGAGTGGTTGGCATTAAGAAGGGCACCCAGCTGTAGAAACCGTGCCAAATCAGACTGGAACCTGGTGTAGCTCTCCAGCTAACCAATTCCAGTCAAAACGTCTCAACCATGCGCATGGACAATGGACATTAAATGATGATGATGATACATGAATACATATTATATATACATATTATATATATACATATTAAATATATAATATATATATATATATATATATATATATATATATATATGTATATATATATATATATATGTATATATATATATATATATATGTATATATATACATATATATCACAATACATATACATCACTTTAAGTAGATTTATCATAAATCATTTATTTCACTTATAAGATATGTGAAGAGAAAACAGTAAATTAAGAAAAATGTTAAGCATCAAAAGAATTATATCAAAATGAAGAACGCTGTCAACTGAAGCATGTGACCAAGGATTCTGAGTGACAGCAAGTAATGCAGTATACAAGTAAAAGAGGGTTTAGTTACAATGGAGCAGAAGGAAAAGCCACAGCTGGAAATCCCTAACAGTTTTCATGCTGAGCATTGTGTAAGGATATCATTTTCCTTCATCTCAATGGGGTTTTTTTTTCTTTTTTTTAACGGAAATTACAATATTTACTCCTGTATAAATTATATTTACTATACACAACTTCAAATGAGAAAAATTAGGGGTGTAAATTATACATGAGACTAAAAAGACAAATCTTGTGCAAGAAATTTCATCTTTATCACAACCACCTTATTTAATATTTCACACAGGCATAAAGCATCTTGAATAAATTGCTATACTTGCAACAAGGAAATAAAACCAAGAAAAATTAGTCTTGGTCTATTCTCTTAACCTTTTCGATAGCAACCTGGCTGAAACCGCCTCTGGCTCTGTAATACAAATATCTTGTCTTCAAAAGTTCTGAATTAAAATCTTTCACCAAACCTTAGTCACAATTTATGTTCCTAACACTAGCTCAATGATAACTAAGTTATTTTACTAAACTCTTTTGTTATATTTAAAATTAATTGAAAGAAACAATGAACATCTCAAAATAAATATGGCAATGAAAGGGTTTAAGCTTGCCAATAAACAGGTTAGAGTTGAGGTTGGTGACAGAATGGGACATAATGGGCAAAATTTTGTGGAAATAGTTTAGTTATCTGAACTTGGCAGCTGGTTTTAAATATTAAGGAAGAGGTCAGAGGTCAAATTGATACAAAGAAGTGTAGGAGTGAGTTAAAGATAACTGAGATATAAAATGATAAGGAGTGGGGTAATTAAAAAGAAATACAAAGAGAATGAAGGAAAAGTCAGAAAAAGAAAAGGAAAACTGTTTTATAAGGGCCATGAAGTTGTAAATGTGAAATGGATATAAAAGGGTTAAGATTTTATCCTGTAGCAAATGTAATAATGGTAACTAATGTTGTAAGGAGAATACATTCATTATGTACTGCTGCTTTTAAGTGGTGAGATTTGCAGAAGTTAATGGCAACAGAGTGATGCAGACTTTGTGGAGTTTAACACCAAAGATATCACCCACATCAAAAATATCATCATGGTATTATCTACCGATGAGACATGATGTTGTAGCTAGGACGCTCTATAAAGAAATCCATCAGAAGGATAATCCTGAGGACAAAGAAATAGCCACTCATAATGAAAAAAAAGTACTGGTGGAATGTCCCAGTTAAAATCTCAATAAAATGTAAGCACAACAGACCTGATATAATGATTTGGGATAGAGAAGAGAAACTGTGCAGTTGTGGAGATTAACTGCCCAGCAGATGTTAACATAAAGCTGAAGATCAGTGAAAAAGAGAATACTTACACTGAATTATTGAGAAATTTACAGTTACTCTATCCAGATTACAAATTCAGGTTTATACCTGTAATTATTGGGGCCCTAGTATATGTAACACCTGTACCTACTTCATTACACACACACACACACCCAAGTTTCCATCTGCCAAATTCCACCCACAAAATATTAGTCAACTTGAAGCAATGCTAGAAGACACTCATGTGTCTTCTAGCTTCTGTCCATATTTGATCGCTAGAGTCATTGTTTGATAACTGGTAGATGATGAGGTGAAGTAAATAAACAGGGCTTTCTCAATTAGATGATTTACTAGACCAGCAAGAGCGCAAGACTGTAATTATTATATGACAATATAAATAATGTGGGAGGAGATGTGGTAATTAGGCTAGCAATTAACGATTCTATAATAATAGACACAGTAATGGTTCTTATTGAGGAGGCTGGTTTTAAGGTCAGGAATGTTTTGAGAATATCTGGGAATTTTTGTCAGATGTATGACCAAAGACATTCCAGTACAGGCGGGGCGGGGGGTATTTAAGACTACAGTACTCTCTGTGAGTGGCCACTTTTTCCTAAAAAAATGTGAGTGAAATTTAAAGGAGATTTGGCACCTATTTCTACCAGGTTGGGTAACTACATAGTGATTCCCTCATTGATCAGAGTTGGAATTTGAGTAACCAGATGATAATATAAATCAAATATTTTTAGGTTGGCAAATATTTTTACTTTCAAATTAGTTTTGTGGCTGTTTAGTCTCAGGTCAACCCTGACTGAGTTCAAAGGAATTCCAACTGTGACCACCCTCTCTTTGGGGGGGATAGTGTCTCTCTAGGGATATATCATATAACATATCATGTCATAGACTTTATTTAAGATGACTTTATTTAAGAAGTGTGTTGTTTGTGTTAGCTTTTGCTATTTCTAGCGGGATGAGCAGAGTGACCTATCTTGTAGTCTCAAAGCCAGCTGGGTTGGTGCAAATGGCATGAAAAAGGGGAGGAAAAATAAACATTGATTTAATGAAGAACAAGTAAAAATACAAGCTATCTTAAAGCATAAGCATATGGGGCAGTTGCCTGGGATAGTCCACAGATTAAGGGCCCTTCTGATCTATGCATGCTGTAAACTGCTGTCAATAAGAGATAACAAATACAATAGGCCCCATAATCATCATTTAATATCTACATTCCATGTTGGCATGGGTTGGACAGGATCTGATGTGTCCGATTTAGCATGGTTTCTATGACAATGCCTTTCCAAATGCCAACCACTTTACAGTGCATATAGGGTACTTTTTTCTTCATGGCACCAACTCTAATGAGGTCACCATTCAGCCTGCCAGATTAAGGTCTTTGACTGAGTGGAGCTACAATAGAGAGGGAGGTATCTTTATGCTATCAGATTAGGGGTTAAAAATAAGAGAGATGGGTCCAGAGCAGAATAGGTTTCTTGCTGTAAAAACACAGCTACTCACATCTTAGAAGAGAGTGTGTGACCAGGGGGAGGGGTTGCTATAAAGCTGTTAAGACAGCCCAGTTTACAAAAGGTTTCTTAATGTGCTAGAAACAATCTCATCAAATTGTGCCTTAGTATTTTGACGCAATAGATAACGTAGTCTGTGGTAGACTATATCTACAAAAACATGAGGTGGTCGTGGACTGGAATGCCTTTGATTGCAGACCTGCTCTATCCCTAATTAAAGCCTGTTAAATAACAAATAAAAAAAATAGAGCTTCTAATTTGGAAGAGGTCATTAGAATTAGGATAAAGATTGTGAGAG
The DNA here is from genome assembly GCF_046866305.1 of Octopus bimaculoides. NCBI lineage: Eukaryota > Metazoa > Mollusca > Cephalopoda > Octopoda > Octopodidae > Octopus > Octopus bimaculoides. Next base: position 193,128,639 of record NC_142928.1, read on the forward strand.
TGTGGGGAACTAATCTTATTCTTCAACTGGTTTCAGTCATTGGACTGTGTCATGCTGGAGCACTGCCATCAACAAATTATTCAAGAATATTGACCCTACCCTCACCACACACCAGTATTTATTTTTAAGTCTGGTACAATGTAACTTATTTTCGCCCATGCTATTTATCAAACAGCTAAGTCATGGGTCATAAACAAACAAACACTGACACACAGTGCAAGGGTGTATTCATTTAACCCATGCCATTCATTTAACCCATGCCATTCATTTAACCCATCATCATTTAACATCCGTTTTCCATATTGGTATGTGTTGGACAGATTGACCAGAGCTGGTACAGCCAGGGGCTGCACCAAGCCCCATTGCCTGTTTTGGCATGGTTCCTAATGCCAACCACTCCACAGTGTGCACTGGGTCCTTTTTATGTGGCACCAGCATTGCTATCAATTCTGCTGTGGTATGCAGGTCTTCTTGAGTAGAGAAATGTGCCAGATATCTCAGTCCTTGGTCATCTCCTGCGTAAGGCTCAGTGTCATGAGATCGGCCTTCAATTCTTCATCCCATGTCTTTCTGGGTCTCCCTCTTCCACAAGTACCATCCACTTTAAGTAATTGGCACTTCTGTATGCAAGTGTCTACATTCATATGCATCACACGATCAAACCAGTGCAGTCTTTTCTCTTACACACCACATCTAATTCTGCTTATGCCCAACTTCTCCTGCCATACACTAGTGCTCTGTTGCATATGTACACTGATACTGCTCATCCAGCAGAACATACCAGCTTCATTCCTCTCAAGCCTTCACATGTCTTCTGCATTCAAAACCCATGTTTCATTACCATGTAGCATTGCTGTTCATATACATGCATCATGCAATCTTCCTTTCACTCTGAGAAAGAGACTTCTTGGTGGCCAACAGAGGTAAAAGTTCTGATTTTTTTCCCATCTTATTCTTATTCTAGCAAGTATTCATACTTTCATAGAAAAAACAAAAAAAAAACAGATGTGACACCCCCACCCCCCACGTTTCCTTTTACCAAATTCCACTCAAAAGACATACGATAGGACAGACCTGAAAACACATGGTGACCAAATGAGCTTCTTAATCACACAGCTAGGAATCAAAATCACATCTGAACTTTAGAAGTTATACAATATCAAGAAATACCAATGACAAACATCAGCAGATGAATTAATTATATCACCAAAGTGGGTGAGTTATTAGATTTCTTAATGAAGAAACAGATTAATTTGAATAACCGTTAACCCTTTCAATACCAAATCTGCCTGAGACCACCACCCCTTGTTCATTGATATAAAACTGTCTATGTTAAAGTGTTTATATTTAATTCATGTTCCAAACATCAGCTTCTTCGTGAAAAAATTAATTATTCCAAACTCTTGATTAATTCCAAAATTAATTGAAACACACAACCAATGCATTTAATTAGAAACATAATCAGGACAGTGTTAAATGTTATTCTTTGATTTCAATAGTCTTATGTCAGTCACTGTGAGACTGCTTGCATGGTGATTACAATTCCTTGGCTAGGAGAGAGGAAGTGGGAAAATAGATCATGTTAGTCAATCTTTTGATCTTTTATTGATTTCATTTACATCAAGTCCCAATACTTTTATTTCACTGACCTAAAGAAAATAAAAGGCCTGTAGATCTAGTTGGGATCTGAACTCACAAGACAGAGCAATGCTCGGCCATTTTTCTGCCATATACCCATGAAATATTACTCAGGTGGTTGGACATTATTACTACAATCACAGCTATTACAATTACTACTACTACCACCACAACCACTCTACAACAATCTAAATCAACATCAAGTTTAACATTGATATGTTTTAGTTTATCAGAGATGCAGACATGGTTGTGTGGTCAAGAAGTTTGCTTTCTGATCATGTGGTATTGGATTCAGTCTCACAATGAGCTACCTTGGGCAAGTGTTTTCTGAAATAACACCAAAGCTTTGTGAATTGATTCAGCAGAGAGAAACCAAAAGAAGTCCAGTGTGTGTGTATGGGTGTGTACTTAATTTACACTTTTCTGAGAATTGGTGAGCTACAGGTAGTGAAGTTGTCAACCGATCATCCATGTATCTGGCTGTAAAACAATGACTTAATTCTAAATTCGTCTGAGCCATGCTAGCATGGAAAAAAAAAAATGAATGGAAAATGGGAAAGAGTTGAAACGTCAATGTTAGTATTTTCCCAGTCAGTCTTATTTTATTTCAGTTGTTATAGGAGGACAAGCAATACATCTTTCTTGTTTCAACCCTTCTGTTACCATATGTCTGTTGAAAAACACTGCCTTCCTTTCAATTTTGAAAATAATGAAGAACACAATAAAATAACTGCCATTATCAAGTTGATGTTTGGAACATAAATTAACAGAGTATTTTGATAAAAGGATTTAATTTAGCTCATTTTAAAACAAGGAACTTGTGCCACAGAATCTGACATGCTCCATTTATACTTTACATTATTCACACCAATGTCTCTCGGGCAGACAATGACCAGTGCAGTCATTATTATACACTGACCTGTCACTAACATACACTGATGTGAAGTTCCACTGTCATACACAGACCATTGCTCTCTCTCTCTCTCTCTCCGTACCCTGACCAGTATAGTCACAACCATATACTGACCAGTGCAATTCCACTTTCTTTGCCATAAACTGACCAATAAAGTTCCACTCTTTCTCTCCCATACACTAATAAGTACATTCTTTTTGCTATATGCTAACTACTAAACTAACACACATACACTATATGTAATTGGATCTTGGATCTTCAAAGACAGATCAAGATGAATTGTTTCTTCCTCCTGTACAAAACTACAGAACACACTCTCTTAACATCTAATTTTCATTTATTTTTTTCCATGAAGGCATGAATTAAATGAAGTTCCAAAACAACAGATTTCCAATTGATGATCCTGTATCATACTACCTCTGAGATCTGACCTAATAACTTCCTCCCACACCATATTTGGTCTTTCCTCTGCCATAAGTGCTTTATCACTTGCGGTCATTCTTTCATCCACTACAATCATCTTACATACCAGCTGATATCTCTTTTTGCTTTCAGTTAACCTGTTCCTTAACAATACACAACTTAATGTTACATTTCAATTGCCTATATTCAACACATTTCTCTCCAGATTCCCTATTTAATAACCATATCTCACTTCTATGCAATATGACAATTCTTATATCACACTCTCCCACCCCAACCTTTTATATATCCTACAATAATAACGATTTCTTGACTTCCTCTACTTATGGCTGAATAGTTAAGTTCACTTCAAAACCATGAAGATTGGTTTTGACTCCACAGCATGGCATCTTAGGCAACTGTCATTTTCTATAGCTCCAGATCAACACATAACTTGTGAATAAAATTAGTAAAATTGAGTAGGGAGTGAGAAACTGTAGAGAAGCCTGTCAGATGAATTATATCTTGAGCAAAAATCATTTGGCTCACTTCCCGCACTTGCGACATTTCATTAACGAAGAGGAGGTGGTAGCATTAGTGAAGGAATTCTTTGCCTCAAAGGACAAGAACTGTTATTAGTGTGGGGGTCAAAGGACTGGCTGAAAGGTAGTTTCAGATGGTGCAACACAATGACCTCTACTAGGACTGCTAGGATGCTTTTGTTGTAACTTGAAAAAAGCAAATAAGTAACCAAAATATTGCAAAACATTTGACTCAACACAATAAAAGACACTACCTCGTTACACACTGTGTCTTGCTGATTCTGCTTGAGAGGTACATTAAGAGTGCATGTATTTGTGGAGTGCTCAGCCACTTACACAACCAAATTCAATGAGCAGATGATCAAATAACTGAATCCTCTTCATCAAAACCAGTGAAGATGCAGCCACACTTTCAGACAACTTCAAACACCAACTGCATTACTTAGGTAAAAGAAATTTATTTACTTTGTTTAGTGAACCATATCAGAAGTTCCGGACTTTATTTCTGGAGTACCCCTACAGCTAACAACTCCTGTATATCTAGTGCAGTTCAGGTTTCTTGACAGTATGCCAGAGATTCCTCTACACCTTCTCTGTGCCAATAGCTTACTCTCAGCACTTAATATCGAGTTTCAACCAATAACTTTCCTACACATTGACTAAAGCCATTTCTCAATAATACTGAAATTTCCTGCTTCATTGTAATTAGTTTTCAGCCACTGTCATGTTAACCTTTACCTCTGTTGATATTTTTAGCATTCTTCAAAGTTTACAACATTTTCTACAGCTCTTCTATACACTCTACAAAGAGTTCTAGATCAACAGAAAAGAATGATGTCCAAAGATATCCAGTTATGAAATGTCATTAGGTTGACGTTAGATCACTGTTGAACACCAGTTTATTCTGTTAATTACAAGCAGTCGTTTATTGTAATGAAGATTTACTTTAAATGAAGAAGTACAGCACTCAAAATTATAATGCACTGCAACAAAGTTTGAGCCAATAATCAATAGATAAGCATTATACAAGCTTTCCTATTTAGCAATTAAATGTAATAATTTGTGAATACCTAACATGATTAAAACTGAAGACACTTTATCACAAATAACTGAAGAAAATATTGGCATCATTTGTAGATTATATATATATATATATATATATATATATATATATATATATAATATCAAAGAACACAAATAGGATTTAACATTTAAAACCCTATTTATGTTCTTTTATACCTATGCCACACCTGGAACCAATCCCAAATAAGATCTTACAGTTTATGTTGGATGTGGTCCCTATTATTATTTATATATATATATATATATATATATATATACATATATATATATATATATAGGCATGCAGTACATTACCAACGCATGACACCTAATAGTGGTTTTTAAATCATTGTAAACTCAATGTTATTGTAGATATTTTTAATGCTAAGTACCTGAATAGGCAAACCAATTACACAAAGAAACGTCAGCAAAACTTTTATTCATTTTAAAGAAACAGGAAGCATCCATGACCGGCCCCGTAGTGGAAGAAGAACTGCAGCTGATTCTGAAACATCTGCACAGGTATGCAGACATGCAGAAGGAAGCCCACGAAAGTCACTAAAAAAAAGTTTCACAAGAAACGGGTGTTGCATTGGTTGCATTTTGTCTCACAATCATTTTCATCCATATAAAGTACAATTAGCACATGAGTTGCAATGGGGATGACATGGGTTGTCATGTAGAGTATTGTCAGTGGTTTTTAGAACGAATACAGATGGGAAAGCATGTTCTATTCAGTGACAAAACAATATTTTACTTAAACGGTTCGGTTAACAGACATAATTCATCGTATTGGTCGGCAGAAAATCCTCGGTGGGTTGAGGATGTGCATGTCCAATACTGTCCCAAGGATTATGGTGTGGGTGGTTATATGGGGAAATACAATAATTGGTCCTTATTTCTTCCCAAACACGGGAGCTGAGCATCCTTAATCTTGCAGGCTCAGGGGTGTTGGTGCCACGTAAATGCACCTGTGCCCAGTGTTGCATAAAAATACCCAGTACATTTTGCAAAGTGGTTGGTGTTAGGAAGGGTCTCCAGCCATAGAAACCATGCCAAAGCAAATATGGAGCCTAGGCAGTTCTTCAGCTGGCCAGCTCCTGTCAACCCATCCAACCCATACCAGCATGGAAAACGGATGTTAAATGATGATGATATATATTTATCCTGTTTATCTTTATTAGGCTGAAATTTAAGTTTCTTAATGTTACTTAAATCTTTTTTTTTTTTTTCTTCAAAGATTTCCAAAAAAAAAAAAACTGTTGCCCCTTACAAGTAACATAGGAATTCATCAGACAAACAAGTAAAATCCTTCACATTCTGACTAACTAAAAGACCCGAAACATTTCTTGAAATATTTCAGAGAACTAACAGGGAGTAATACACACAAGGCATAATAAATCAGAGAATTATGGATACAGAAAAAGAGATGAAAATAATGACCACCACCACTTAAATAGAAAATTTTTTCTTAAAAATCAAATAAACAAATAGATATATCAATCAACTAGTTTCAGAATCAGATCATTAAGAAATGATAATGATGATGACTATGATGGAAGCAGTGAGAATGAACCAAAAATATTAGATCCTACATCTTTTATTGATTATAACTAATTGATTATAACTGGTTTTTTCAACTTCAATCATTTGGTTTTGTAAATGGCTATGTTTTCAACAATATACATATATATTATATATGAAAGAAACAAATAAAAATATTGAGAAAGATAAACAAATTGCTGAAATCTTTGATTATTGGGGCAAGAAACACTGTCACTTTATAGAACACAGTATGTCAACCATAAATTATTTCTCAAGATTATAAAATGAAAAGCACAGGAAAAAAAAAGTCTCTAGTTTGTGATTGGTTGGTGGTCAGAGTCTAATTTTTTAAAAAAATCATTCATAAATCAATAACTAACACTTATTCAGATTATTAATGCCAATTTTCACACCTGGTCAAAGGACTGGAAACTTCATGTGTTTTACTCATAACCTATTTTAGTAAACATTTCATCCCACTGGAAAAATAGTGTGTATTACCCTCCCTCCCTCTGTCATTATCAATTATTGTTTATTTTACAAGTTTTCTATATATTATGCATGCTACAATAATCATTTGCGTTGATAGTACAGAACTTTTATATTGATTATTTTATCAACAACGACAAATTTTGTTTCTTTGAAATCTAGGTAAATTTCACTACTTTTTATAGAACAACATGTCAACTTCAGATAAATTTAATGAATGTGACAGCATATACATATACATTACACATACACACACACACATTAATGGTTGCTTTTATGTTGAGATATAATAAAAACAATTCAACTGAAGAATTACTCAATACTTTTTGTAGAGTACATATTTATTATACTTTTACAAGGAAAGAATTGAAAGTGACTTCGAAATTTTGACCTACTAGCCTTTGTCAGACAACACACACACACAACTAGAATACTGTAAAGTGTAAGCAACAGATATGGTTACTGAACTTGATGTATAATGTCCTTTGAGCAAGCTTAACTATTTTTCTACAGCTAAGTCTCCTTCTATTTTTATTAGCAACAGTTATTAAATACATTTTTGTTAATGAGTGTAAAGTACCCAAATTATTAAGAATATCCCAACTCCAACTTCTTTGTTTAGTTGTCACTAAGAATTCAATATTATATAAGTATATAGCTAGAAAACTATGATGGCTGGAAAAGAGAGACAAATGAAGCCCTTAATGGCTGGCATCTATCTATCAGCTCAAAGAATTGGGGAGAAAATTTGGAAAACATAGGGCACTCAGTGAGCCTCAGATATACTGAAGACAAACTGAAGGTGGGGGTCTTATATACAGATGGCAAAAAGGTCATACATACAGGTCTGATGACAAAGCCTTACATATAGCTAACAAGGTATTATCTACATATTGATGACAATGTATAACATCCAAATGACAAGATAATCATAGATGAAAACAATACATTATATACAGATGACAAAGTATTCAGCATGATAATGTATTGCATACATGATAACAGCAAAGTATTACAGCTGACAAGGTATCACAAAGGACATAGAGATGACTACAATGTATTACAAATAGCAGGGTAATTACATACAAACTGCCAATGTTTACAAAGACACAACAAGGTATTACACAGCCACAAGGTTATTACATACAGATAGAGACAAAGTATTAGATACAAATGATAAAGTATTACAAGTCAAGTGACATCCAATCAAATGTCAGCATAAATTAGTTGTGGAAGCATAAACTCCAGCCATAATAGCTTAAAAAAAAAAAGATTCAAAAGGTTGTATTGTAAGTACAAAATGCAAGTGTTGACTCAAAAGTTATATTTTGAAGAAGAAAAAAAACAAAGAAAAAACTCAAAGCCAGAATAAAAATAAAATTCTTGACACTATAATCCAGATAGCAACAAGAATAAATATAGATAGTATCTACTTTAGCTGTATTGTATATTGTTCTGCTCACATACTTTCTAATAGCTGATTATGAATAGAGATATGAGGGCTCTGCTATTTTTATGAAAATTACCAACTTTATCAAAAGACTTTGTGTTTAGTTCTTTCTATCTTTATATTAATTTTCAAAATTTAATTTTCATTCAGTAAATATCCTTTAACCCTTTTGTTACTGTATTTATGATGAAAAACACTGTCTTTTAATTAATTTCTAAAATAATAACCAATATAGTAAAATAACTTTGGTATTTATTTAGCTGATGTTTGAAACATAAATTTTTATTACCATCATCATTTTAATGTCTACTTTCCTATGCTTACATGGACCAAACAGAATTTATTGAGCCTGATTTTCTACAACCAAGGTACTGTTTCTATTGCCAAACCTCACCTGTTCCCAAAGAAGGAAATATTTCCCCCTTTGCCAGAAATGGTTTACACAGAAGACTGGAAATGAACAACATCACTTCCAAGTCAATGGACACTTGTTGACAACCACAACATGATGTCAAGAAAAAGGTACAGAAAAAATACACAACAGGTTCTTTCAGTTTCTGCCTACCAAATCTGCTCACAGGGCTTTGGTCAACTTGAAGCTATTGTAGGAGACACTTGCCTAAGGTGCAACACTATGAGACTAAACCTAAAACCACATGTCTGAAAAGCAAACTTCTTAACCACACAGCCATGTCTGTGCTTAAACATGATCTTCCCAACTGAGGTTTATGGCCATATTATGCTAAATGCACCATCTGTCATCTGATCACCATAGTTAAGTAGTGTTGGACCTAGTTAGTACTAAGGTGACCAACTGCTTGGGAAACCTACGTGTGTTAGCAAAACCATTGTGAAACATAAATTAGCATCAAAAAATTTTAATGGGAAGTTTTGATTTATCTTAACTTTTATGTGTTTCAGTCATAAGACTGTGGCCATACTGGGGCACCACCTTGAAGAATTCTTAATCAAATGAACTAGCCCCAGTACTTACTTTTGCTTTTAAGCCTAATATTTATTCTACCAGTCTCTTTTGCCAAGCCACTAAGTTACAGGGATGTAACTTCATCAATACCAGTTGTCGAGCAGTGGTGGAGAACACACATACATGCACACACACACTTACACATATAATGGGTTTCTTTTAGTTTCTGCCTACCAAATCCACTCACACAGTTTTGGTCAGCCCCAGGCTGTAGAAGACACTTCCTGAAGGTGCCATGCAGTGGGATTGAACCTGGAACCATGCGCTTGATAAGCAAACTTCTTACTACACAGCCATGTAGAAGTTTGTACCATAAAACAGAGAGGTCTCAAGTAGATTGGTAACAAAACTTGTCTGGTTAGGATCAAACCATTGATTAGAACAACTTATCTGTAGCATTCTTTAATTTGTCCACAATCCTTTTTTACCAGAAACTGTCTTCAGCTTCCTCTTCAATATTTGAAATTTCTAGAGAAGTCAGGATTTAGTCTAGAATATAAGGAACTGTTGCTGACACCCAAATCACAACACCCACTTGAATGTTTGGTTGTTCTTGTCATGCCCAGAAGTTGTAAATTAATCTAATATTGAAATATAATATGTTTATAATTTCAGAACACAGTGCAATAAAGTGTCTATGATAAATGGAGGTTAACTGAAATTCTGTGGCTGTCTCAAGGGAGTTTATTAGTTGTGTTGATGGTTGAACATGAGATGAATAATCATGGAATCAAATATATTTGATCTTTTTAGTATTGTAATTTTGCTAGAAAGATGCAAGGTAAACTGAAATACACAAATTTATATAGTATACACAGACACACACACATTGTAATTCTGGTCAGCCATGGCATGATCAATAACTAGTTTATATATATATATATATATATATATATATATATATATATATATATATAGAGAGAGAGAGAGAGAGAGAGAGAGAGAGGAGAGAGAGAGAGAGAGAGAGAGAGAGAGAGAGAGAGAGAGAGAGAGAGAGAGAGAGAGAGAGAGAGAGAGAGAGAGAGAGAGAGAGAGAGAGAGAGAGAGAGAGATACACAGATACTCACATATAAATAGAAAGGCACAAAAGTGATTCAAGAACAGAGCTTTATGCATACCAATTATCAAACTATTTTAGAAACCAAGTGTTCATCTCTTATATAGTGTGAATTAGAATTCTTTCTAGAATGTTCAATTATATGTACAGACACACATGCATGCATACACACACACGCACACACACATATTATAGTTTTCATGAAGCCTTTTCTGATATACAAAGGATTTTATTATTTTTCTCTTTAATGTCAGTGCTGGTGGCACGTAAAAAGCATCATTTGAGCATGGTCGATGCCAGTGCCGCCTGACTGGCTCCCATGCCAGTGGCACGTAAAAAGCAACCACTATACTCTCGGAGTAGTTGGTGTTAGGAAGGGCATCCAGCTGTAGAAACCTTACCAGATCAGATTGGAGCCTGGTGCAACCTCCTGGCTTGTCAGTCCTCAGTCAAACTGTCCAACCCATGCCAACATGGAAAGCAGACATTAAACAATGATGATGATAAAGCTAAAACAATGCAAGTCATAAAAAAATTAATAATACAGGCCACGTCAACTAACAATACCTTTACTTTATAGATTTCCTGAAGGAGGTGTTCCTAAGCCTGAAATATTGAAACACTAAGTAAAAGTACTAACCATTGACCTGTATTATTAATTTTTTTATAACTTGCATTGTTTTAGCTTTAAAAGAGAAATAAACACACACACACACACACACACACATACGATTCTTGATGCAGCTTAGCAGACACTTTGCTGAAACATCATGGCCATGTTAAACGATATGAATATATGAATAAATCTAATTAATTACTTAGACAAACTTGCATAATCAGTTTCACAAATATCTGCATTACTGAAAGTTTCACATGGAAAAAGCATGTTTGGTCATTTGGATACAATGATACTGAGTGGTGAGACAACCACAGCTTCTTAACAAGGCTCATTCTTTTTATCCAGTTTGGGTCAAGTGGCTGAACTAATAATTTGACAATGTTAGGTATTATAACAATTGCTCAACATCTACTGAATGGGGGGAAACTGATAGGGAACAATTTCTGTAGCTTTTGTTAGAAATTTCAGTAAAATTTCAGCCATTAACAATTGATGGCTGAAATTGACTAACAGAAAACTCCAGGATTAAAGTCACCTGTTTTATGCTACAGATGAGTATGGAGGAACCAGGTAATATCCTTGATTTCAAAGCTTCTAGATAAAAATTTTTATGAAGAGGGTTTGACACCAGAGAAATAATCTTTCCATTAAAACCTGGAACATTCTCAATAAGGCCTTCTCTTACTCTCCGGAGTTTTCTTTCTATAAGACATTGAACAGTCCAATGAATCTCATATAAAGGGATAAGAGCTTCCATACTTCTGCCATCAGCAGAGCTCACAATTGATTTTTAAGCTATTGGCTGTTAATATTGTTTTGTAAATTTAACTGAAATAATTTCACTAGAAATTCTAGCAAAAGCAAGAAAGACCACTATCTAATGTGCCAAGTTGCACCTCAAGCAACAACTGCCAGGCAATCTAGCAATCGTTGGATTATCATTTCCACCTTGTGACCTGAAGTGTTTAACAAATGCAAGCTTTGCTCATCATCCAATGACAACCAGTCTTATTTAGAAGTTATGGCTGTCTCACTATTTAGTATTATTGTATTCTGAATGGTGAGACATGAACTTTTACATCTACTAAACATTTTATCATAGCTAATCTCACTCAGATTAATAGAAACATTTTAACCTCCACAACATGTAATGATTGCTCTTTTTCTTTTGTTTCAACATCTACTTGTGCACACACACACATATATCTGTATAACTCAGTCTATCTTTAACTAATTTCTCATTAACATTCCAAGCTAAATTTTCCCCTCTATAATTGCATAAGATTTGGTTTCAAATTAAAAAAATTAAATCCAAACATATTCTTCTATTTGGTGCCAAGAAATACAGACAATCTTGAGTGGGTGAATGGATAAATACATTTAGCTGATGTAATGGCTATAAATAAACCATTTATCAAACTATCCAAAATATCAACAAAGGAAAACATTTAAGCAGCTTTTTTAGAAGGAAGTCAAGTAGTAATATAGGAAAAGTTAGCTTTTATAAAACTGCTTCATGTATTTAATATATCAATACTCTAATACTCTAACCAAACACTTAACTATTTAACAATCAAATATGTTTACTATATTTATTATGACTCATAACATGGAAAACTGTTTATTGTCATCAACCTGTGAAACCAAAAGCATACTTCTTTATTCCATTGTACAAAAATTATTCTTCGTCCCACACCAAAAAATAATGATAGTGTTATTGCTTTTAAAATTTTGTTCTTAACTATATTATATAATCTAAATTACGACTCAGAATTCCAATATTTTTTGAAAATTCTGAATATAAAGAAAAAAATTCTTTTTCCAAATAAATAATCAAAGCGAGTTTAGCTTCCATATTCTCGTTTACTCAAAAGTCGACTTTACAATAATGACTGCATTTGCTTTTATCTTTGTGAAAACAGGAAAACATTTTTACAGTGACATAATTCTGGTCGCTGAAGGCCATTTCAACCTACTAGAGCTTCTTATTTCAAAGACAATGTATACAGCTCATAGAAAAACAACTTATTGACTAGACATATTTACTGGAATAGTTCAATGAGTATTAGTCTGGTTGTAATCTGAAAACTTTTAACTGATAATTTGACATCAAGAGAAAAAAAATGCTTCAAGAACAAAACTGAGATTGCATTGTAGCAGAGAACTTATTAAGAAATGAGAATTAATTACAAATAAAGATAATCAGAAACTCTTTTTGTCAGACCAGACATGGGTTGGATAAGTCTGATTTACAACACATTTTTATAAATCTTGATATTTTGGCTAGCACCTATCCTGTCTACTCCTGTTTTCCCAATTGAACTTTCACAACTGGCATGTATCATCAACTCTCAGGCCTATATTAGGACATATACCTATTCCCAGTTATTGCAATTCACAACTTAAATATTCAACCAACCAATTTACACTTATCCACCACCTTCAATGCTGTAATTTCACCCACAATATTTCCCTATTGCACACATTAACACATTTTAAAACCTACTTTGAAATTCCATCCTACCCATTCCCACCCTCTCTTCTATGATGTGAGCCCCTACAATAAAAGACTTGTTCTGTTCTGGTCCCTTCTTTCTCACTTTAACCCCTAATCCCATAGCATAAAGCCACTCTCCTCTCTACTATAACCCCATTCTGTCTTGTAGGCTGTAACTTGCAGAGAAGTGCCTTTCTATCTTCTGCCAGAATCTTAAGAAAGATTGAGATTTGAGGTGACTTGTTGTCACTAAAACTCAAAGTAATATCCCTGCTGACAAAACAAATGATAGCTTTACAATAAAAATAGCAATTCTTTTTAACATAGGCATAAGACATACAATTTTGACAGGAGGGGGAAGTGGATTACATTGACCACAGTATTTGACTGGTACTTATTTTATTGACCCTGAAAGGATGAAAAACAAAGTTGATGTAAAGAGCTAGAAAAAAATGTTGTTATGCATTTTATCCAACTCGTTGCCTTAATAATAACAAATATTATTATTATGATTATTGTCGTGATTATCATTATCATCTCCTAATATAATAATGAGCATAGTGTTTATATATATATATTTGTCCAAAATCACATTTAGTAGTATAAGTGAAGGGAGAGGAGAGAAAATAGTAATTCAGTGAAGGAGAAGTAGTGAGAATAATAGCCCTGACTGAGAGGGAGTGAGAGAAAGTAATAGCAATGAGAGAGAGGAAGTGGCAAAGAGCATGTCGTGTATCTTCTGTTTTTCTCCGTCACAACATATGAATAAGAAAGGCAGGGTGAGAGATGAATAACAAAGGAAGGGGTGAAAAAGTAAAAATCAGCATTTCAACTGTGTGAGTTTGTGTGTGTGTAATGGAAACGAGATGGTGAACATTCAACACTGAAAAGAAAAGTCAAACAGCATTTCAACCCTGTGTGAGTATATGTGTGTGCATGTACAAGGGAAGTGTGTGAATGTTATTATAATAAAAGAATAAATAATTATTAAAAAATGTTTCTCACTTCTTCTAACTGTTCAGAATGTTCTCTAAATTTCACTGACAACTCATCCACTTTGTCAGGACTTCCAGCTAATCCATGGATCTTTAATCCCTTTAGTAGATCATGGTCTTCATTAACCTTGAATAATTCCGATGCTTGGTCCATTGTGGTGTCTTGTAGCTGAGATGAGCAAATAAACAAAATATCAAAATAAACATTTCAAGAACAGATTCATATTTAAGAACTTTTTTTATCATCAATTTACCAAAATAACTAAACCAACAAGAAGCATTAAATTGTGGTCTAAAACATTTGAGTGGTCTATTTTCTCCAAATTTTGATTCTATTTCTTAACATTTTAGATATGATATAGACAGCTCATAAACATAATAACATATTGATAAACTGTCTATATTAATAGACTACGCTGAAATATTTGAAACTGAATGGCTGCTGCTTCAAAAATATCTTCTATTCTACAATCTACTCCAGTTGGTTCAATGATTCTCTGCTTTGATGAAATAAAAGCATTTATTTCAGTATCAGTCTCAGGTATAAATATGAGATTAACATGATTATTGCAGTTATTATAGATATAAACAGCATGTACTGACTGCTCGATTTGCTAATTTAGGTATGACTGCCATTACCGAGAAGTCAGCTCAAACATTGTCCAATATTCTTCATGCCAAACCATTTTTCTTGTAAATTGTCACAACCCACACACACACTGTTCATTATTTACTTCCATACTTTACCATGTTTCCCACAGATATCTTATATTATCAACCTTTTGTTACTACCAAAAGAAATAAAAGTTTTGACTTTAATGAATTTCCATCACATCTACCCCAGTACTAATTATATTCTTAAAAGAACCAAATCTATTTACAACTTCCTAAATTTCTTGAGCATTTCATGATCTTTATTGCATACTTGTCTTTTGCTACCAAATATTTCTGTGTAGCTAAACTCATGGTTCTTGGTCTGTCTATTAAAGATTCCCTTTCCTTTGTTGAGAAACCATTATCTGCAATGATTAAACAACAGTGACTTCCTAACTGCTTCTTTCCAACATATTGAGCAAAACCACATTCTTAACAGGTTTGGTCTTTCTATTCTAGCACTTTAGCGTTTACCATATTTTTAAGCTCTTTGACTCGTCCATTCTATGCTTTGAATTTTTCAAAAGCCTGTCATCAGATTCTGCCACAAGAACTAGCTCTGTAACAAGAAAAACTAGTCTTGACTTACAAACATGATAGATAACACAGTGCCTTGGTGCACAACAACCTCTAAGCTAAATTCTACCTAGAACTTATAGTCAATTCAGACTGCTTACACAATCATGATTTCAAAGTTCACCAAAACTATAGAACATGGGTTTCTAACAAAAGCTCCATGTGGCAAATTTCAATTTAACCTAATAATTTCTTTTGAAATTTTAATTTAACCTAATAATTTCTTTTGAAATTTCAATTTAACCTAATAATTTCACTAGAAACAATACATTTGATCTTTTATCTTGATACAAATCAAAACTGCAGTCTTATACAAGGTGGGCCAAGAGTCACAAAGCATAAAAATATAGCTCGTGCAACAACTAAAGCCACCAGATTACAATATACAGACTTCTTGACTTTTGGCTCACCCATTATAACCTAACCTGCTCAAACTTTGATCTCGTTTTCTTAATTATTTGTATCAGCTTGAAGCCTCATCATATTCTCTCTGCTACATTACAAATGTATTACAGATGAAATCTGATTCTTTCAGCATCTTAGAAACTATCATCCAGATATTTCTTGTAGCATACACTGCCATCATGACTGTAGTTGTCAAATCTCTTTAGCAGACTTTTATAGGATTTTTTTTTTTTTTTTTTTTTGAGAAAGAAGGAGCTATCCTGAGTATACTGTATCTCATAGTAATCCTATCCTTACTTTTCTAGTTCCCCATCATCAACAGCAACTGTGTGTGTGTGTGTGTGCGTGTGTCATTTCAAATACACTTCTTCCCTAATTATATTCTTATTTATACAAGCAGAAGTTTTGCAAATTCAAATATTTTATACCCCTCAACTTCCTGAGACAAAACATCAATAAAAACCCTTATCACTATGTCTCTCCCAGCCATATAAACCAATTATTTAGCTTCTTACCCAGCGTTCACATTTTCTATTTTGCTCCCTGCTTCTTCTCATTCCTGTTCCTTAGCATTACAAATTGAGAAGAAGAAACTAAAAGACAATAAGACAATCTAATGGTTTCCTATTTTAGATGTTGTTATGATCATGGCAAGATATTAAGATTCTTCTTAAACACTGTAACTCAATAAAATTGAAGATGCCATTGTCAAAGTAAATCACTAAATTTATAACCGAGCAGCACTGATGTTAAGTATCACAGTTAAGAGAGCAACTCTTTCACATTACTATCAAGCAGCTTGAGATAGCTAGAGATAATCCATTAGAACATCTAATATCAAACAGCTGTAGGCACAGGCATGGCTGTATGGTTAAGAAGCTCACTTCCCAATCATGTGGTCTTGGGTTCAGTCTCATAGCATGGCATCATTGGCAAGTGTCTTCAACCTTAGCTCCAGACTGACCAAAGCCCTGTGAGGAGATCTGATAGACAGGAACTGAAAAGAAGCCTCCCTCTGTGTGTGTGTGTGTGTGTGTGTGTGTGTGTGTGTGTGTGTGTGTGTGTGTGTGTGCCTGCACATATGTGCATGCACCCTTATCTAGGCATCACATGATTGTTGTAAATGAGCATCCACATCATATAAGCAATGCTGTTCATTTGCAGTCTTCCACGAAAAACATGCCTGGCCATGAGGACATATTACCTTGCTTAGAAATAGGCATCAGGGAGGCCAGGGCATCTAGTCATAGAGAAATCTGCCTCAACAAATTTCATCTGGCTTGTGCAAGCAAGAAGAAATGGACTGATGATGATGATATGTAGAAAGTCTTAGAAACGCTGACATTAGGACAACAGTTGTAATGTTGGGTGAATGAAAATATAACTGCCAGATGTTGATATGATGGAAAATGTCTAAGTTATGAAGTACAGAGTTAGAAATACCAAAAATAGCAAATGTATTTGAAATATTAAGTTTGAAGCATTAAACAGTAGTTCTTTACATAGGTTTACTATGTACGGAATCTTAACAGTGTAATAAAATGAAATATTGGGTATATTTAGTAATCCATTCACCAATAAGAACTGAAACCTTTTGATTTAAATATCTCTCAAGTTTATTTTATCAAAGGTTTCCATTCCTTGTTTTACCAAATTTCTAATCCCCACACAAACATCTCCCAGTAGTTATTCTATTTCTAATTTCATACACTTACTTTTCCAATATGCTATACTAACCAAATCTTTCTCATAAAATATCTTAGGTTATTAAATCAGAATAAAGGTTCCACAGAGAAAATATCAGGACTAAAAACTGAACATTAATTTTTTTCCTTTGTTGAGTAAAGAGATTTCTTGTAGCTTGACCAAATCAATGTAGGAACAAAGTCTTAAATTTTGCTCCACATTAAACACAATTTGTAGAAAGAATTTTTCCTGGTATTCTTATGTTTAGAACCAACGTATTTAAGAATCATTTGGTAGTTTACTATCAGAAAAAAAGACACAGGTGTAACATCAACAAAAAGTAATTTGTAGTTTGCATCCCAAATACATGGTTTTAGGTTCAGTCTCATTACAAGGCACCTTGGACAAATGTCTTCTGTATCCCAAGGTCAACTTCAGCCTTGTGAGTGAATGTCGTAGATGAAAACTGCAAACCAAAATAAGCCTAGATGTGTGTGTGTGTAGGAGATAGATAGATAGATAGAGAGAGAGAGAGAGAGAGAGAGAAAGAAAAAGAGAGAGAGTCTGTGTTTGTGTCTTCTTGTCTTGACATCAAATGAGAGATGTAAATGAGTGTCACTGTCATACAATGTCATTTGTTTCTAATATTCTACAATCACATGTTTAGCTATGGGGAAATATTACCACCTTTGGAACTGCTGAGGATTGGTGACAGGAAAAGCACCCAACTCTACAGAATCTGCCTCAGACTCCATCCAGCCCATGCAAGCAAAGAAAAGTGGATGTTAAAATGGTGATGATGAATTTGTTTAGAGAGAATTTACATTATTTCTAAGACAGAAATAATAACTATTATTCTGTCTGACAGGTTTCAAGTTTTAATTATCAGATATAGAAAACAATTGTCAGAGATTAGAATAAGAGAAGACTTCCTGTATAGTCTCTTTCTCTACTTCTAAGCCATAACTTATGTCTTGTGCAAGTGAATATTTAATCTTTCTCCTCAACACAATGAAGACCCACTATCAGTTATTGTGTAAACATTATGTCAATCATTGTAAAATACTATTGGCATGTCACACAAAGCAACAACTTACTTTCATGTTCCAAACAAAAACACTTGTATCATCCAATCAGCAATTATTTTTGAAAAATGAAGCCAAACTAAACAATATTTCTCTAATTTATTTTGTCTTCAAGTGCAAACTCTTTTATAAACTGCAATACTTCTTTCAACAACAGTTATTGTTCAGCTAATTTACATTGAGATTCAGCTTATATAAGAGGAGTTATAAGTATAAATATAATTAAATTCTTTACAGTGAAAATGAATATATTTTTTTGTTTAATGTTTTCTACAAGTAGCAATAGTAGCAGCAGCAGCAATCCTTTCTACTGTCGGCAAGCCTGAAACTTGCAATGAGGGGAATAGTAGAAGTGAAACACCGGAGCTGAGTGGTAATTATTTCAACGATCCTGAAAGGATGAAAGGCAGAGTCGACCTCGGCAATATTTGGACTGTAAAACTAGAAGAAATACTACTAAGCATTATGTCCTTAATGATAATAATGAGCTTTATGGTCACTTTGTGTTTAGACTTGGAAATGGTCAGTTTGTGTTAAAATCAAACGAGTTATGTAAATTTCCTCAGGTAATTATTCAGATTTTAGTTAACAAACAAAAATTTTGTAAATGATCTCACCTGTTTATGAAGAACCTTTGATGCTTCAATTGTTTTAAGAATTGCAGTTTCTAATTCTTGACTTGATGACGCATTTTCTTTCTGATCCTGGAAAACAGAAAAAAAAAAAATTTAAAAATCTGTCCTAAATGGAATAATGTAATCAAAAAATATAGGCGTAGCCTTTAATTATTTCAATTCATTTAACTGTTTTGATACTAACCAGTTTGAGATCACTCTGGATCTAGGATACAAATTTGCCATTTTAATGTCACAAATTAAAACATTTCATCAAAATTTCATTCTATGTTCCAAGACGCCAGCTTAAAAAAATAAATTTATTTCACTAATTTCATGATTTTCAAAATTAATTGAAACTTAGGAAGAGTGTTTCAACAGAACTATGGTAATAAAAGGGTTAGTATTTCATGGTACTTAAATTAATTCAATAGTTCTTGTTGTTCTTTGGCTCCAAACAAGTCTTACCTAAGTAGACCCTATGATCAAAAGCATTCCAGCAATGACCATTATTGTCTATTTCTTAAATACTGTATCTGTGACTACATTGTTGAATATTTCCTTCCTTTTCAGGTCAGTTGTTTTAGACATCCATCACAATTCTATTCACACGTATATTGTTTTATAAAAGTATTAAATCAGCCTGACTTTTTGATAAGCAGGGTGTGGTTTGAGGGAGATTCGGTTGCTATTTCTGGCAGACTGGCTTCAAAAGTTACTATTGATGTTAATACTTTAAATGTCTTACAAATTTTATAAATAAAATTTTCAAATAATATTGAATTGTTGTTGAATAGACAACATTTTTAACTCCTAAAATCTGTGACATATGCATCCATACACATGACAGTTTTTAGCAAATTGACCATTGCTACTACTGCTGCTGCTGTCATCTTCACTGAGAAGTTGACCATTGCCACTTCTGTATCAAAGAGAGGCTGACCAGTACTACTATTGTGTCAATAGCAAGCTTATGTCTACTTGAGCTCTAGTTACCCTTTGGCCCAGTTCTCATGGTCCTTATAATTTTGTTAGGGCTGAATTGATTCTTTCTATTTCAATTGATTCTCATGTGTAACTAAGAAGGAAAGGTTCTACTTGAAATTAGACACAGAATCATAAACCTCCAACAGCTGCATTCTTTCTCAGGTTTGTAGTGTTGACAAGAAATGTTGGATGAAAATAATTATTGATATATGTTAAACAGACATTATTTGCTTAAGTCTTAATATTGTTGATTCTACTGATTATCTAATTATGGTCTTTTTCACTGGTGGTGGTCTAGACTGAATACATTTGCTTTTCATATATCATTTGTGTTTTTTCTACGTTTATTTGAGATATTTTGTTTTTTACTGTATAATATCAAAGTGTTTTGCTGTTCTGTGTCTTTAGTTAACCAAGTTTAGTTTTTACTGTTTAAGGCAGTGAATTGGTAAAGTCAGTAGAGTGTTTTATAAACTGCCTCATGGTATTTATTCCAACACTGTGCACTGCACTGAGTTCAAATCACACCACGAACAACTTTGCTTTTTCATCTTGTCACGGTCAATACTCTAAAAGGATGAAAGTACCATTCCAGGACGGTGGATTCAAGGAATTGTTAGAGTGTTGGACATGATCCCTTCCAGGATGTGTTCTGGCCCTGTACATTCTGAGTTTAAATTCTCTCTTGTCACTGAAAAATGGTGACACTTATGTAAAGAGCAGCAACCAACAGATCATCATCATTTAGCATTTGTTTTTCATGGTGACATGGGTTTGGATGGTCCAGCACAATCTAGCAAGCTGCAGGGGTGCGCCTAGCTCTAGTGTCAGCTTTGGCATAAATTTTTACTTCTGAATGTCCTTCCTAATGCCCATCACTTTACAGAGAATACTGAGATTACCAAATAACTTGCAAGGCAGAAAAGTATAGGGTAGAGGAGAGCCATCAAAATGTTATCAAGCAATTTGAAAAACCAATAGAAACATAGCTTTATTGGTTCAATCTGAGGATTATCTACCACCACCTGCTACCATCATGTAGTTAGAGATATGCCTTTTTATGTTGGTCTTGTGGGTGTACATCTATTAGCTAATTCAAAGTATAAACTGATATTTTCATTATTAATGAAGTGACAAAAGAGAGACATTCCCCATTTTGCTGCTGATATTTTGCTGCTTTATGAGGTAATTAAAAATGAGCTTGGGTAAGTATTTTATTTTTTGAGATCAAATTCACTAATACCATTTGAAATAACAACTCCTGGTTTTGGTACAAGGCCAACAACTTTGAAGTGAAGGACTTAGTCAAAACCATCAACTCCAGTACTGAACTGGTGCTTTATATTATTGACTCCAAAAGGATAAGAGGCAAAGTTGACCTCAGCAAGTTTTGAGCTAAAACAGAGCTAGAAGGAATATCGGTCCCAATTTTTGACAAAAAGCTAACAATTTTGGGGAAGGGGTTAAGATGATTACATTGGTCCCAGTCCTCAACTGGTACTTTTTTTTTATAGACCCTGAAAGGATGAAAGGCACAGTTGACCTCAGCAGAACTTGAATTCAGAATGTAAAAATGGATGAAATACTGCTAAGCATTTTGCCTTCTGTGCTAACGATTCTGCCAGCTAACGATTCTGTAAGGCTATTATTATTATTATTCAGGTCGCTGCCTGAAGAATAACATCCGTCAAATGTAAATAATGTACATAATTCCTCATCTCTTAAATATAGAACAATACATCTGATGTTTCTAACACCCTTCTGGTAATTCACACCTGTTGATAGATGAGAGTTCAATTTCTGACAGCAGGAGATGCTGTGAAAGGCACTCCCCAGACACACTGTAGCCACCGCATGTGCAGGGGTGTGTGTGTGTGTGTGTGTATTTGTATAAATTTACTTTATTTCACCTTTACGAGAAAGATAAATAGTATATATTTATACTAATTTACTTACTCTATATTAATATCTTCATTTGATAATTGAAAATGTCACAAGAGAGACATTTAAACACACACACACATTTAACTATTTCTCTTGTGAATTCTCATTCCTTCAGGTCTGATTCATCTAATCTATTCCATTCTGTAACACCTCACAAAACATTTCTCATCAAGTGTTTTCAATCTGTATCTATTTATCTGCTTAAAATGATTTCATTATCTTCCAGTTACAGCTGTGTATTCAAGAAGACTGCTTCATAACCATGTGGTTTTAGGTTCAGTCTCATTGTGCAGCATCTTGGGTATTTATTATAGTCTTGGGCCAACCTATGCCTTCAGAGTAAATTTGGTAGGCGGAAACTGTGTGGAAACCATGCATGCATGTGTATACATATCTGTGTTTTCCCCATACCACTTGACAACCATAGAGTAAGTACTAGATTTAAAAAGAAAAAGTACTGAGATTGATTTGTTTCACTAAACCCTTTGAGGTGCTACAGCATGGCCATAGTTCTATAACTGAAAAAATAAACCTGTTACATTTTTGCAGTTTCCTCCAGAGAGGTTAATTTATCAGAATACCAGAGATCATTCATTGCATCGTAACCATTTCAGTTTTCTCTTCAAGTGTTTACCAGCCCTGTTCTTCTACACAATACTTCAGTTCTTATGCCTTTGGTTTGTTTTAGCCATCTTGACTAAGACCATGCTGGAGCATTGCCATCACAGAAATAAATATCTCTGTGCCCAGAGACAGTATCTCTTTTGTCAGCACAAGAAATTGTCTAGACATATCTAAACAATTATAGACGTTACTGATAAATGTGCCCAAAATAACAATAAACAAACACTGAATCTTGCCATAAATTTCACTCAGCTATAGTCTTGCAAATATTTTTAGTATAATAGTAACTGTAATTCATGTTTAAATATTCAGTAAGGCTATCAAGAGGTCAGAGCTGTCATAGACATTATATTATGACCTTTGTCAAATCATATTCAACACTAACTGGGGAGGGGAGGGTCTGTTTCAGGTTTCCAAGTTTACTGAACAGTATTGAAACTTCATAACCCATCTATCATTAAGAATTCATATAAGAGACATCATCATCATCCATTTAACATCCATCTTCTAGGCTGGCATGGGATGGACAGATTGATTGGGGGCTGGCAAGGCAAGGGGCAGCACCATGTTCTACTGCCTGTATTTGCATGGTTTCTACAGCTGGATGCTCTCCCTAATGCCAACCACTTTACAGAGTGCACTGGGTACTTCTTACATGGCACCAGCACCAGTGTTTTTTATGTGGCATCAGCATTGACAGGGTCACCAAGTACCTTGCAAGACAAAAACCCCTCAACTGGGAGGGGGGGCTAGTACTGAGGGATGTGGTTTTGTGTCAGTTGAGAGATTTATGGTATAGGTGGGACATATATAGGTGTTTATTAAGTGGTTGGTGTTAGGAAGGGCATCTGATCATAGAAACCAAAGCAGAAATGAAATGCAAGCAAAATAAGGCCCTTCTGACCCATCTTGGTGAGCATATGTGCTGATTGCAACAGTGGTAACACATCAGATGTAAAACAATGACGATAATGATGCATTCAGACTAGTTCTCTCTCTTCTCTTGTTACTCTTTTGCTTCTCTCTCTTCTTTCTCCTCTCTTCCCATATCTCTCTCTCTTGCTCTCCCCCTCCCTTTATATCTTTTTTCCCCTTTCTCTTTCTCTCGCATACTGAAGAGGGAAAGAGGATTTATAGGTCAAACCACAGATGAAATGTCAGCTAAATTTCCTGTTAATAATCACTAATGAAAATATACACAATTCTGGCCAACAAAAGAGTTGACTGGGCTATTATTTTGCTGCCTGGCAAATTAACATTGAGAGATGCAAATAAAATATAAAATAGTTAGTAAAGGTCACAGTTAATAAAAAAAATTCCTCATAAGGAATCTCGAAACATCTGTTACTCCATATTTTATATTTTGAATTATCTAAAATCAAAATTACAAGATCTTAAGGAACAATTCATAAATGGTCTCATATACTAAATATCAAAGAGTTTTCTTTTTTAATTTGATTGATGCATTGTGAGGTAGAAACTTAAAGAAGCTCACTATGTATGTATGTATGTATGTATGTATGTATGTATGTATGTATGTATGTATGTATGTATGCATTTAATAACCGTTTTATTCTGCTACACAGTTTTATGAGCATGGGACTTGTCCACACTTGTTATTAAATACATGTAACTA
Organism: Octopus bimaculoides; assembly: GCF_046866305.1. Classification (NCBI taxonomy): domain Eukaryota; kingdom Metazoa; phylum Mollusca; class Cephalopoda; order Octopoda; family Octopodidae; genus Octopus; species Octopus bimaculoides. The sequence goes on from NC_142928.1 coordinate 193,153,044, forward strand.
ATGAAATATGGTGAGTGTTGCCTTCTTTTTACTGTTCCCTGATTCATACTGGGGGGGAGAGAGAGAGAGAGAGAGAGAGACTGTGTAAATATTAAAAAAAAGAAATAAACTATGCTGAACCAGGCTACAGATGGTGACATCACTATTTACTACTCGCTTACAAATACTGTCACCATTTGTTGTTGGGCAGCAACTGGTGATATTTATTGCTATTTCCTTGGCTTTAAAGTTCCATATTCCACTAGAATAAATAAATGTTTAAAAAGTTAAGAACTGGTGACAGGGATTGTACCTTTTTGGCCATAAAAATCCTGTTTCAATTTTCTAGTAAGCCATGCTAGCATGAAACAAAAGATACTAATCTAAATGAACACATAAACAATACTGATTTTATCTTCCATGCACACTAGGTTTTAAAGTTGTATTTCAACGTAGATTTACAAATTTTCAGCTGATGAGTGTCTTAAAAATTTTATCATACCACTTAATATCCAAAATATGAAATAAAATCACAATATAATCCCTTCAAGTGCTGTGCCTTGGTCAATCATGAACTTCAATGCTGAAGGTTTGTGGGGAAAATGTAGCAGCAGCTTTCCTGTTGCCTTCTATCTGTTTATTTAGTGTCCTATATAATAATTTTTAAGCAGGGGGACTAGTTCCTGTGACATGAGGACATGTCCACATACTGGTACACCTGTGTAGCATATGTATAGTGGCCAGCCCTCTTCTGAATCCTGCAAGCCATAATGACAGGACTGCTTTCTGCTTTTTGACTCATAACTGGAGCCCTTGGGAGGTATTACTACCCCAGACCAGAGTAGTCATGACTAAGGAATAACTCTAAACTCCTCCAAACTCCTGAACTTTGAAGTTGGTGCCTCATCATTGGATCCAATTATAATGTCTTGCCCAAACAACACACAATATCATAACTTTCTTAAATTCACTAATCATTTAAAATCAATAATAATTTTAATTAGACTGGCCTTACAATAGTTGTCTATAAATACAAAAGCTGTGAAGTAAGCCTTAAAAGTATGATAAAGCTTTCACACAATAGAGAAAATGCAACTTTTGAAAAGTGTCATGTCAATTTGAACAGATAAATTTTGTCACTAAAATTTACCAAGTGTGTACTAATAGTTTACAGCATTCATTAAGTGTACTCTAATCGTTTTGCAATGTGCATAAATACTTTACAGTGTACATTAATAAGTGTACGTTAGTAGTTTACAGTGTATATTCCATAAGTGTACAATAGTTTACAGTGTACATTTTTTCTTTCATTTTATTTTTAACGACTGTTCTAGTAGATAAGAAAACTGAAATTCAAATATCAAAGATCAATTAGTATTTAATATCTGAGAGAAATCTGTACAAAACATATCATTGGCTTTAATATCCAATGATCAATAAAGATTGTCTTTTCAAAATAGATAATTTCAATGAACCTGTAAAACTATTATTTATACATTCAATAATATAGCAACTCAGTACAATGGAGGTAACAATTCAGTGATATATCTTCTGCAACAAAGACTATATAACCTCTCATAGTATTGTTTTCTTTAAGATATTACATTAACCTGCAACAGCATAGAGTACAGTCTTCTCACGAACACAAGATTCTATAAATAGCGTGGCTTGATCAAATAAAACTCTTCAACATCTCCAGAAATCTATTCATGACTGATTAGATAAAAAAGCAAAATACGATAGCAGGAGTTTTTCTAAATTGTTTAGCAACCTAACTTTATATGTTTGAAACCATAATTTAATACTTGACTAATTTAATAAATCTTTTCTGGAGTACATTATTCAATCTTTGCCAGTATTACTTACTCTCAGCCAATTCTTACAACTAGAGCAAGCAATATCCAACTAGAACTTCCAGTGAAGATTACTTTCTTGCCTTCAATTCTTTTCCCCCATTGTTCCCTACCACCACCATCATACATTAGAGAATGTGCAGAATTGTGATTTCATGTGTTCTAGAGGTTCAAACTTTCATTTTATTTTTAAGCAGAGATTATTCTTATTGAGACAAGAGTCATTAAAGGATGTTCGGAAACACCTTTTTCTTTTTTGTTATTTCTTTTGTTAATTTGTATGTGCATGTGGAGATTTATCAGTATCTTGATGTCACATGACTGTGAGGTAAATGAGTGGGAGCTTCATACAAGTGATGTCTTTTAATTCCAATCTTCCATGTCCAGCCATGGGGAATACAAATACTATCTTCCTTAAAGACAAGTGAGGGTTGGTGATAAAAAGGGCATCGGTCATAGACAATCTGCTTCAGCATATTCTGCCTGACACATGCAAGCATAAAAAAGTGAATGTTATAACAATAATGATTATAATGATGACGATGCTGAGGAATGAAAAGTAAACCAAGAGAAAATAAAAATGCTTCACATACCAAACTGGCACCAATTTTAATTAGATTGTTCAGTTGAATCCGTAGTTGATCACAAAGATCAAGTATGCGTTCTCGGTTCTCATGGGAAGTGTAGGCAGAGTCAGTGAAATCCTGGCTACTTTCAATTATTAAGTCTAAGGCACTGTTGAGTTTCTCCTGAGTACTCGGACCTACCATTGTTATCCGAGTTAGTTCACATAAATCCTGATAGGGAAAAAGAAAAATGATGTTCAAAAATAAATTAATAAAAAAACCACTTCCATGCATACCATTTTTTTTCGTTTTTTTTAAATAGCATCAAAGAGAAACAATTATAGCTGCAAGAAACCTGAAAGCACTTTGCAATCAATGTTAAAGGGAACACACCACCACAATACATGGAAGCTCTCTTAGGTACCAACCACACATTTCTGTTACAAAAACCAATACATATTTATCGATTAACAAAGATGAAAGTCAACATCAATAAAGATAAAAGGTTGAGACAACACAGTCACACATTTTTCATTTGATTTCTTTGCTGCCATTCTCCGGTCATCAAAATAAAATCCAATATTTTAATAAAATATCAGGATTACATTATTGATCACTTAGATTATCAATAATTCCTGAAAAGAATGGTTTTTACTGCATAATTCCTCCAGATGTTGGACATTGATTCTAGTTTGGAAGTCAAAATACAGTTCCCTCTTTATCCCTAAACACAACTTCCATTTTATAATTGGAAAATAACAACTGCCAGATTTTTGACACTATTTTCTTCAACATCATCATCATCATCATCAATTAACGTCCATGTACCATTCTGGCATGGACTGGATGGTTTGACAGGATCTGGTGAGCCCAAGGACTGTTTTGGCATAGCTTCTATAGCTAGAGTCCCTTACTAACACCAACTACTTTACAGAGTCTACTGGGTGTTTTTCTAGCAAGACCATGAATCCCAAGGACAAGGCTTTATACAAGGAGATGAGGGGTTAAAGTATGAGAGAAGGGGCCAAAGTAGAATAGATTTCTCTAGAAGAGGTAACATGACTATTCACATTTTAGAAGAGAAGATGGGAGTGATCAGGTGGAGATGGGGAGAGACAAAAATAGTGATGATGAGGTGTCTGAACGAGTAGAGGTGAGTGGGAACAGAGGAACCAGGTGTGATGGTGCTCAAATTTCTTAGCCAATATTCTATACCAACTTTAGTTTTGTTAAACATTTACATTTATTTCATTTTGTGATTGTTTTGGCTTGACTTTATCCTGGTAGTTGATGTTTGACTCCAGAAGTAGCCCTAACTTACTTTTCTCTCCCACCAGCCCCACAGCTATACTAACCACTATGTCTAGCCTCCACCCCCACCCCCTGAACCATCATCCTTCTGGAACCTTCTCCCTGTTCATGTCTTCCAAATAGGTGAATCAACCTCACTGATACTGGGAGATCTACAAAGGTCATGGTCACTGCCCCTGCTTCCAGACTGAGAAAAAATGAAAGGAAAAAAAAACATGACTATCCTCAACTATTTCCAGGCGATACATCCCCAACTACACTACCTAATATGCTCTTCCATGTTTATTTCTTAAGATGTGGTTTGTGTCTAATTTTGATCTATTTCTATTAGAAAAACCATACAAGGGTTCCTCAAAGGATCATTCTACATTGGTTGTTTCTCATACTCAATTAAATGGTTGTTTCTCCAGTTCAGTTTCTTTGACTCCAAACTTCAATGTAAACTTTCTTAGTCCACACAGCCCAATTTAGTAATTAAGACAGGCATTATCACTTCTAGGTTCTGTGAAAGGTATGATATGTAATAAGAATAGGAGGTTGTGTGAACATTCTGTGAGAGAGCTCGGATGATGTTGCTTAACCTCAGGTTGATCCTAATCCAACAGATCTTTGATCAAAGACATTTCATTCATGACTGTTCTGTGTTTTTAAAAGTATATTGTATTACACCACCCATTATACCTTTCCTACTCCCACTCGCTAGAGAGTATGGTGTGATTTGAAGAAGATTTGGTTGCTATTTCAAGCAGGATAAGCAACTATGTAAAAGCTCCATTAACCTTTTTGTTATCATATATCTATATTGAAAAACATTTCTAGCAATTAACTTTGAAAATAAAGAATTTATTAAAATAACTTTATCATTTTAAGCTGGTGTTTGAAATATAAACTACACAAAATTTAGAAGACTTTAAAACAGGGAATTTGTACCATAGAACCAAAATTAGTTTCAGGCAGGTTGATATCAAGAGAATTAATTTTTGTGGATAAAGATATAAATCTAGTTTCCTCATAGATTATTCACCAACACTCATTTTGTTTTGTTGTTCTGTTTGAATAATTAATTTGATGAATGTGTAATAGCATCGAACAGTGCCAAGAGATTTACTGATGTCAAATGTATTTAAGACGATGTGTGACAGTGGATTTCTCTCTTAATTAATGCTGAAGCTATGAAATACTTGTTCAGATGGGATTAAAGTTCAATGCAATAATTAAATAGGGGTCTCAGAAGCATTATATGGTGGTGTGGCAGTAAAAAATAATCAAGAGATTATGTAGGTGATGAGTTTTAAGGTGAAAAACGAGGAAAAATTGAATGGAGGCTGGGGCGAAAATATTCAAGAATGATCTATCTCTCATCTTGTACTTGTTTCAGTCAATGGACTATTCATATTTTTGTTTCAAGTCTGGTACTTATTTTATTGGTCTCTTTTAGCAAACTACAAAGTTACAGGGATGTAAACAAACAAATATTGGTTGTCAAGTAGTGAGTTCACACACACACACACATACACACCTGATAGGTTTTCACATAGTTTCCGTCTACCAAATTCACTCATAAGGCATTGATTGGACTAAAGCTATTGTAGAAAACACTTGCTCAATGTGCCACCCAGCTAGATTGAAACTGAAACCACATGGGTGCAAAGCAAGCTTCTTAGCCATACAGTCATTCCTGCACCTATGTTATGTATATTCCTGAGATGCATTTGTGCAGTAAATGATTTGATCTGAGAATGGTTAGGCGCAGGAGTGACTGTGTGGTAAACAGCTTGCTTACCAACCACATGATTCCGGGTTCAGTCCCACTGTGTAGCACCTTGGGCAAGTGTCTTCTACTATAGCCTCAGGCCGACCAAAGCCCTGTGAGTGGATTTGGTAGACAGAAACTGAAAGAAGACTATCGTATGTGTGTTTGTCCCCACAACATTGCTTGACAACCGATGCTAGTGTATTTACGTCCCCGTAACTTAGCGGTTCGGCAAAAGAGGCTGATAGAATAAGTACTAGGCTTACAAAGAATAAGTCCAGGGGTCGATTTGCTTGACTAAAGGTAGTGCTCTAGCATGGCCACAGTCAAATGACTGAAACAAGTAAAAAAATAACTGAAATGCATTAAGACCAGAACAGTCATTAATAATACACCCTTTTGATTTATTATTATAAAAGTGTAATATATATTTTTTATTATTATAAATTAGTATTTATACATTCTTTTTGTTTTGAATTAAAAAATGAAAAGCCTTGTCTCCATCCTAGGGATAGTCTTCACAAATTTCATATGTAATTTAGGGTTGTTAATTATTAAACTTTAAAAGTGTTCAAGATACAAATAACTTAAGATTGGTTTCAGGCTATGATTAACTTAATAGCACCACCGAGAGAGGTCTTTTAAGTCATGTTTTAGGACACAATGGACCACTCAAGTAAAGAGCTGTCATGCCCAAGACATATTCAGATGTTAATAATTTGTCTGGTACTTCTTGGAAGAATTTGTCCAAGTATGTTTGAATGTTATGGAGTCTTTTCCTATTTTAATTTCCTTCAGGACAATATTGAATAAAGCAGGACCATTTGAGGTTTAAAAAAAAAGTTGTGTCATAATATTCTTATGTGATGTGAACTCAACTTTGTAAGGGGATACATGGCACAGGGGTCAGCCCTGGGTAACTCAGAAACTTTCTACCAACATCATTTGGACAATATTGAAGGAATATTTTCTACATTGTACAAATGATATAGTGCTCATGATGGCGTTGAGTATTGAGTTTCAGCTTTTTGAGGCAAGCCAAATAATTGAGGTCTGTCATGCCATTCATTCCCCCCTCCCCCGCCATGATTAATCTCTGCAGTGCTTCAATCCTAATATTTTGTTTAGTGTGAGGGACCGCAATGGACAACAATATTGAAAGTGAGACCTTCCAAACATGGAGAAGGGAAGGATAATGGTCTCGTGATCAGAAATTCTGTTCCGGTGTTTAGAAAATAAATGACTTCTCTCATTAATATAAGATCATACATTTATGGAGCCAGTATACAACTGATACTTATTGACCCTAGAGCAATGCAAAGTACAGGTTGACTCTGTTGGAATTTGAACATATAATGGAACCAAACAGTTGTTCAATTACTATATCAACTAACACACCATCCTTGCAGCTTTCCAGTAACAAAAGCAGAAAATAATCCAGATTCTGTTTTTGTGAATTTAAAACCTGCAAAAGACAGTCACATCCTCCCCCATCCCACTGGGTTTATCATGCAGATCTCTACTGTAATGGAAACGACACTTATCAATAAGGAAACCACAACAGATTAATATACAAATATGATAAGGAAATGTTCTGTTTTTCCATCTCTAGCCATCACTATGAAATAGCAAGATGTGTAAAATGTAACATTAGAAAATATCTGAGCATAAAATGGAGTTAGCTATGAGACAAGGAGGCAGACAATATCTTCATATCTAGCTTTGTAAAAGCAGCTGAAACTGAAATGGTTGGATAGCCATTCTAGTATTTCTTGTTTTATCAATAGTATATCACCACTAAAGGAATTTATTTCGCTTAGCAGAAGCAAAATCTAGAACTACACCAAAAAATTTCCACAAGAATGATCAACATATGGATTACAAACAATAATAATAATAATACATGTTGATGATGATGATTTAGATATTTTAAAAAATATATGATAATTCTTCTAAATACAAATAGTAAAAATACTATGAAAATATGGTGTGTGTGGTGGTGGTGGTGGGGAGAAAGCAAGTGTTTATAAAGAAAACTGAAGTGCTGTGATAATGTGACAAAACATGAGTGAGAAAACAAAATAGTTCAAAAGGAACTGCGATGATGATGATGATGATGATGATGATGGTAGTGATGGTGGTGGGTGTATTTCTTTTGGTGATTCTTTTTGTCACATGGTAGCCAGTAAGAAAGTATAAAGTCAATTCAATCTTTCTATTAAGCTTAAATAAATAACTGCTAAGCAGCTGTTAGCTATCTGAATATTTCTAAAACAAGATGGCACGGTTTAACAAAACAGCAACCCAGAGGATTGTCGTATTCAAAAACTAGAACAGCAGAGTTTCGTAATTAATTATCAACGATAAAAGGGGATTACTTATTATCACATTGTAAATTGCTGGTATATATTTGATTAATCTAAGAATTCGTTAACTGGAAGGAATGTTATTAAGAAAGAACAAAGCCTGAAACATGAAGTAAATGTCATACTTCTCTATAGACTATAATAAATAACAGTAACGTGTGTGTGTGTGTGTGTGTGTGTGTGTGTGTGTGTGTGTGTGTGTGTGTAACATTGCAGGTCATGTGGTGTGGCCACAAAGCTTACTTTTCACTCACATGGTTTGGGGTTTGGTCTCACTGAAAGGGTCTTGTACTGAATGGAACTGGTAGTTGAAAATTGTATGGAAACTGTTTGTGTAAGCCTAGTTTGTGCATGTGTGCATGCATATGGAAATACTGATTCTGCAAGTTTTATTAACATGGTATGACCAAAAACAACACCACTTATGTTCTCCAGTAAACAAAAATCCCATTGTTTAGTGGCTGTGCTGCTTTTGACATGAGAAGACCAGTGGAATTATAATCTTGTATGTAGGAAACAAGTAAGAATTAATGAGAGGAAGATGAGCCAGCAATAGAAGAAAACTGTCCCAGTAAGTCTCATCTAACCAAGGCCAACATAGAAAAACACACATGAAAATGACAACAATTATGATTATGATGATTAATGATGCTTACAATCAATGACATGGCCACAGATTGATGACACTAACAATGATTGATGATGAGGTTGAATGAAAGTGACAATGATGATTGATAACAATAACAAGAACTGATTGATGATGATGATGATGAATTATGGCAACAATGACTGATGATGCAAGCAACAAAGGATGATAATGATGCTTGATGATGTCTAAAATTTGCTCTGCTAGAAAGTGTAAAATCTGGGACCCACAGTTGGTAGGTAACAATTCAGAAGAAGCAGGATTAAGTTAACATTTTACTTTAAAGATTCAGTAAACTATTCTCATATAGAATACACTAAACACACATTACTTAGAGACATATAAAGTACTCTGAAATACCAGCACCAAACCTAATCTGATTTAAGGATAAACAAACAACACACACACACACACACACACTTCAGTTAGAAAGAAAGGGTTTGAATAAATTTTATCATCAATTCATTACAAATCATATGTATATATATAATAATATAAATATATATATGCATATATACATACGTATATGTACATACTTACATCTATATGTATATATATATATATATATATATATATATATATGCACGTGAAACGACATTCGAGTGAGTTCGTTGCCAGTACTGCTGGACTGGCTCCTGTGCAGGTGGCACGTAAAATACACCATTCCGAGCGTGGCTGTTGCCAGTACCTCCTGACTGGCCTTCGTGCCGGTGGCACGTAAAAGCACCCACTACACTCTCTGAGTGGTTGATGTTAGGAAGGGTATCCAGCTGTAGAAACTCTGCCAAATCAGATTGGAGCCTGGTGTAGCCATCTGGTTCACCAGTCCTCAGTCAAATCGTCCAACCCATGCTAGCATGGAAAGTGGACGTTAAACGATGATGATGATGATGATGATGATGATGATATATATATATATATATATATATATATATATATATATATATACATACATATGTGGACACAGGACGTCACGAAATGTGTACAACAAAAAAGATACAAAGCATGAATACATGGAGCATGAACTATTCTTTCGAACAACAAAAGACACAAATGGAAAACAAAACAAACATAAAGAACGACCCTTCATCAGTTGTTGGCTGTTTTTCTAGTCTCGTATTTCAAGCTTTACTCTTTTACTTGTTTCAGTCATTTGACTGCAGCCATGCTGGAGCACCGCCTTTAGTCGAGCAAATCAACCCCAGGACTTATTCTTTGTAAGCCCAGTACTTATTCTATCGGTCTCTTTTGCCGAACCGCTAAGTGACGGGGACATAAACACACCAGCATCGGTTGTCAAGTAATGCTAGGGGGACAAACACAGACACACAAACACACACACACATATATATATATATATATATATATATATATATATATATATATATATATATACAATTGGCTTCTTTCAGTTTCCGTCTACCAAATCCACTCATAAGGCTTTGGTCGGCCCGAGGCTATAGTAGAAGACACTTGCCCAAGGTACCATACAGTGGGACTGAACCCAGAACCATGTGGTTGGTATGCAAGCTACTTACCACACAGCCACTCCTGTGTTGCAGTAAAATATTGAAACTGAAAAGTCAATCTCAAACATTGGTGTGAAAAATAAACATTTAAGAAATTCAATCATGTGTAGATCATGGAGTAGGGGGAGAATCCACCATCATAATGTATTTTTAAGTGTCTAAGAAAATATCAATATCAGTGGTTTTACTATTGTGAAGTAATTGATTCTTCTTGATAGGGAAAACTTTTCTGATAACTTATCGCAAAACAATCTATTCACAAAATTATGCATAGTGTATCTAATCAAAATATGAATGCTTGATTACTGTTTGTTTTCATTATTGGAGAACATCTTCCTTTAGTCAATGTGTAATTCATAAGGGGACTTTGAGAGAGTAGTGTTCCAACCTTATTGTGTCTCCTAAGTCGAAGCTACCCTGGACTGATGAATCTAAAAAAAGTAGAGCAAATAAATCATTTGCTGATGCATGCTTCAAGGTCCCCTCACCAGGGGATCATATGTATTATGAACACACATCATCTAAAGGGAGATGTTCTCACTGAGGGATAACAAGAGCAATCAGATATTCACATTCGAATCTGCCAGAACATTAAGAAAGAATAGATACATTATTGTTTAGAGTCTTGCTGTTCTGCAAGCACTTCAGGAATTATTATCTGTTTGGTAGACATCAACACACATCAGAAAATAATTTGTTTGCTGATTTCTATAAACAAGATGCACACACACTCTTGAGCATACAACTTAAGCATTCCTTTTATAGGAGAATCAGTGATGTATAACTTCTGTGATAACCTTACGACTTTTACTCTCTCCTCTCAAAACACCATCCATAACCAATGCACTTTATCATACCCAGCAAATACAACCAAATTAAAACCAAACAAAACATCCCTCATACTCACCACACAAAAAGTAAATGAAACATTCTTAATGCCTCGTTAACAATCTTTATTCTAACATTCAGCATAATTTCTACTCATCTCCTTGATATCAGACCACTTTCTCACAATTTTCATTGTGAATTAGATTGAACAAGGAAACAAAAAACAAACACAGTCTTGTAATATTGTAAAAACCATAAACAGCAACAATTAAACCTTCAGCATTATCCTCCTCTATCACCATCAAAACAGGAACTTGGTGCCATTAAGCAAGGATTACACCAATTATTTTATTTCTTTTTTCTATATTTTCCTTCTAAAATCTGCTTTCCCACTTAACCATAGCCCAATATTCTAGCTTATTTTCAGTTTCACAGACAGTCACTATCAGCTGTCCATACTCAATGCTGGCATGGGTTAGATGGTTTGACAGGATCCAATGGGTCCAAGGACTGCATCATGCTCCATTGCCTACTTTGGCTTGATTTCTATATTTGGGCAACCTCCCTAATGCCAACCACTTTACAGCATGGACTGGATGCATTTTATGGTACCCACACTAGTGAGGTTATCATGTAGCCAGCAAGACCAAGATCCCCTTTCGATTGGGACAACAGAAAAGACAGGGTAGCTTTATGCTCTGGGATGAGATGTTAAAGTGAGAGAGACAGTGCCAGGACAGAATAGATTTCTAGCTGTAGAGGAGCTACATGTCTGTTCACACGAAAGAGAGAAATGACAGGATGGAACTAGAGAGAGAGAAATATGTATGTAGGGTGGAGCTGACAGTACAAACAGAATAGACAGAGATCAAAACATGAGGGTATATATGTGTATCTATCTATCTATCTATCTATATAGATGTATATGAATAAAATCAAAGACACACGCATTTACAAATGTTTAGTGAATGTAATATTTACCTGGAAGAATTGGTTCACCATCAATATTTGTGAGATGGTAACAAACATCTTGTACACCTAACATATACATTCAGTAAGGGATGACATAATCCAGACTCAATTACTTCTACATGACATTATATATTTAATCATTCTCTGAAATAATTTTGGTGTCATGATCCCTTGATAAAACATATGGTATGAAGCAAGTTATCTGAGGAACAAAGATTCACAACGTTTAACCTACTTTCATCTCATTCAGCTTTAGTGCAATGTGAATTCTACACGCTTTCTTAACAGTGTTCTTACTCCAAAATATATCTCCTAATATAGAAGCTATTCTTTCTTAAGCCACTCCTATGCCTCTCCCCTTACCCTTCACCTTATTGGTATTTCCTTTCAACTGCACCCCTACCTTTGTCCACCTACATCCACTCCAATTTTTAACTGTTACTCCCTGTTCACACTTTCATGAAAATATTCCCTCTCACTTTCTCTCCCCTCCCCTCGCATGATTCACTATTTGTATTTTCTCTTATGCTCACCATCCTGTTCTTTGAGGTACTCCATCACTAACTTCCTTTTATCTCCCTCAGCCATGTATCTCCTCTGTAGAAAGACACCCATGCTTGTCCCTCTTTCATCTTTCAGTATCTGACAAAAGGCCACCTTCCCCTCTCAAATACTTTCCACCAAGTAGAGGGAGCTTTTTCATTTCTGCCTGTTCTTTTTCTTTGCAAGTTACTTGGCATTCTTGTTAGTGCCAGTGACACAAAAAAACCCACCCAATACACTCTGTAAAGTGGCTGGCATTAGGAAGGGCATCCAGACAGAGATTATGCTAAAGCTCTCTCAGCTTGACAGCCTTGCACTCACCAGATCTCATCAAACTATCCAACCCATACCAGCATAGAATGATGATGATGATGATGATGATGATGATGATGATGAGGAGGAGGAGGAGGAGGAGGAGGAGGAGGAGGAGGAGGAGGAGGAGAGAATCACTCCATATGATCTAGTGGGTGTATAACATAAATTCTCTTAAACAACTGTCACTAAATCTACCTCAATACAAAATTTTAATCCAGATGAATAACACAACGTTACTTGATGTTACACAATGCTAAACCTGCTAGAAATAACTGTCAAATCTCCCTCAAATCACACTATGCCACCTTTGAAAGGAGGACACCTGTAGTCTAAGACACATAATGTTTTCAAGGAAAATATGACATGTTCATGGCTGGAATGCCTTTGATCATAGACCTGCTTGACCAGGACTGGCTTGCAGTTAATATCTTATTAGAGGAAACATTTAGAAAGTGATGATAGGTTGTCAATATGGAAGTTAAAGATAATTTGAGAATGGGGGATGAGAAGTTTCAGATTTTGGCTTTGCAAAGAGAATGAAGTCAGAAGAAAAAAGTGGTGGTGTAGATTAAGTAAAATTAGAAAGGAACTGAAGATGAAGGTTGTGAAGTGAGGTGAGAGGGATGGCCTAAAAGAAAGGGTGAAAAGTTAGAAGTGAAAGGTGAACAAAGCAAAAAAGAGATATAGTGAGAAGAGCAAGTGCTTGAAATAAAGATAAATAGAAAGAAAAGATGAAGTGTGAAAGGAAGGGGTAGGGGAAACTAAGGGAGACAAAGAACAGTAACTATTCATAGGGGAACCTACAAAGGGAGCCTCCAATTTACTAAAAATACCAGCCTTCAAATCATAGTCTACTAAGACACATTTGACAATGTAGTCCATGATATATAAAGTCAGTCAGACATCTGGACAACAGTCTTTTGTCAGTTCTGTTTTAAGATCATTATTTTCCTTGCTGGTATGGTTCATATGGAACTTGTTGGGGCAAATTTTCTACAGTTGGATGTTCTTTTTGTCACTAACCCCTATTGATTTTCCAAGTGAAGTAATTTTTTTGAAGCCAATGGTCTTCAATCAAAAGCTGAAGCTATAGGGAACTTTACACTTACCAGAGAATGTAAACAAAGCTATTGTTTATAGTCAAACCATGTTAATGAAGACATGGAATCAATCACACACACAAATACACACATGTAGGATTAGGGACTTCTCAGTTACCATCTATGAAACCCACTTATAAGGCATTGGTTGATATGAGATTATTAAAAAACATCCAAGGTGCCATACAGTGGGACTGAACCTAGAACCGTATGCTATGTAATAAACTTCATTACCACACATTTATGTCTCCACCTGAGACACATATGAGATGTTTATATACAAAGACAAAAGGATTATTGTTTGAACAGTTCTGATCACAAGTTTGTTTGATGAGAATTGACCTAGGGCTAAACAACAGCAATTATTTACAGATACACACATAAACAGATATATGCACATACTCACAAACCTGTACACAGAAACAGGCACAACTCAACCAGTTTATTTGTATAGAACAATGTTATTAATTTTGAATGAACAGAAAAGGAAAGAAGAGTGGATCAGCATTATGCTGACATGATTAAACCATTTCCAAATAGCTTTAATGTAATACTTTCTGGCCATAAAGACTTTTTTTTTCAGGCTGGCAATAACCAACACAAGAAATATGTTCTCGTATAAAAGTTAACTTTTCATGTTCATCAAATCATAATCTCAGTTAATGGAAGTCTATTATACATATTTTAGACAAACGTTTGTGTATTTAGCCAGTCAGTAGAATGTTTTGTCCAAGGTATTTTCCCATCAGTCATATTGCTTTAAAATATAATTTATTAAAATGAATTTAATTCTTTGAAATAGATAAAATATCTTAATTTTAATAAGAATATTACTGAAGTGGTGTTTTAAAGGGCAGTGAGGGGTTGAATGAGGAATGGCAGCAGTTACATAATCATTTTGTTAATAGAATCTTAGAAAAGATTATAGATACAAATGAGGCTGTGTGGCAAAGGAGTTTACTTCAGGTTCAGTCTAAGTGTGTGGCACTTTGGGCAAATATTTTCAACTATAGTCCTAAGCTAACCAAAGCATAGTGTGAATGGGTTTGGTTGATGAAAACTGAAAGAAGCTGTGTGTGTGTGCATGCATATATGCAAATATAGTTAGACAGATACATACATGTGTATATATGTATATATGTGTGTGTGTGTATATATTTTTGTGCCTCTTTTACTAGACAAAGTAATAGCTGTAAATAAGTATCATAAGCAATGTCATTTATTTTCAATATTCTACAAAACCTTGTTTGGCCATGAGGAAATATTATTTTGCTTGGAAACAGGTGAGGCTGGCGACAGGAAGAGCATTCAGCCATCAGAAATCTGATAATTCCACCTGACCCATGCAGGCATGGAAAAGTGGATGTGAAAACAATAATGATTATGATATGTATTATTATTTTTTTCTTCAGGCAATAAAATGTTTAGTTTGGTTATCTTGTAGAAAAAAATACTACCATAAACTGATTTCTAAACATAACATAAAAATTATAATTAATATTATGGTGAAAGTGGTGTTAAAAAAAAGAAACTACAAAGAAATAAAACTCTGGTAATGAATTGAGAATCTATGCACAGAGATGATAGATTGTTGGAATATAGGGCAGACATATTGATGGTAAGAACAAGGGGTGGCCAGGGGTGGGGGTATCTATTACAGCATACTATCATTGTAAAAAGAAAAAAATTTTAGATTAAAGAAAATATGAAAAAGGTAAATTTTATTTTAAATTGTTGATTGAAATCATTTCAAGAAATTTTAACAAAGCCATATCTAAAATATTGAAAATGATTCTGTAGAATCATTAAGAGGAAGAGGACAAGAATCAATAAATTTGTTCGAATGTGATTTTGGATGATTTAATTAGAGATGGAAACAGAAGATATAGGAAAATGGCATATTAATATGACAGTGAATATTATCTTGTCTTTAGTGATAACCATGAAATTACATCAGAGTTTCACAGAAGCATTTTATAGTTTCACCAATATCATATGCAGACCATTGTTAGAAATAAATCTAGAAAGAATCCAAAGTTGTGAATAAGAAGAAAAAAAAAGGAAAGACAACAGAAAAATAGTGTTTAAACATCGTAACAAATTACCGAAGATACTTAATGACAATGTAACGGTGGAGGAGTGAAAACCAGAGAAAATTGATAATGGAGATAGTTTAGAATGACAACAATTATTATTATGAACTAGCTAGAATATTGTAATAAATATAGCATACAATATTAGATGTAGAATTATAATTGCATGATGAAAGGAAGGAAAGAAGAATGTTAAGTTCTTGATAATAATTATAAATGGGAATGATTTATTTTGACAAGATTAAATTATAAAGGACACAGATTAAAATCAACCCATCTCAATTCTCACCAGATATTACTGATACTTATATTTCTTTCATCTGGATCAAATACCAAAGCTGACCCGGGCAGAATGTCATCTCAAACTAATCAGATACTCAACTAAATATACTATCAAATGTAGAGGTTGACTCTACATTTCATACCATTTAATATTGGAGATGAATGTAAAGTTTTCTTTACTGTAATAATGTGTTATTAGAAAGAGACATATCTAAAGATGTTATTTATTACACATGAATAATTGAATTCTTCTGATTAGACACACAGTTTTAGATTTATTACAGAGAGGAAATGAAATAGTGATGTTCAGGTTAAATAAAACAGAGAAGCCAAATTGATCATATATTCATCTTCTGAAAACCTACCTCCACCACTCAACACTTGTAAATAATTAAGTCAGTCTTTTTCTAACATCTGTAAACTTTACTTCATAAATCACCTTCAGACCTTAATCTCTGATGATGCACTTCTCTCTTCTCCAATAACTTCAACATCAGAACACACATTACTACAATCCTGCCTCAACTCTCAAATAATAGCTTGTTTACATCTGCCTTCCAGCTTCCCTTTGTGCTTTGCTATATTGCTTGCCTTCAATAATATCAAACTATAACTTTCTCCCAGGCCATAGAGCCTTAGCAATTATTTAAGACAAACAGTTCACAAGTTAATGATAATCTAGTGAAATGTAATGAAGCTGCTGACCTCCTTGCTATGGTTAACAACCAATGGTGAAAGAGGATTGTGTGAACATCTTTTATGATGTTTACCTTTTATGGAAATGGAAGAAGATGTTGAAGGTGAGCAGAACAATTATTAAATTTGAACACTTCTGACTTAAAACTGATAGCTCCAACAACTCCAGCTTGGAAACTATCATTTGGGAAAAATATATTTACAGACAATAATCCCTAACCCAGAATTAATTGTGTGTGTGCATGCATGTGCATGCCCCTGTGCACACATGTGCTGGGAAGGTGAAATAGTGGGCATGTATACAAAAGCTAAAATAATTCTAGATCTGGGAATTAAATTGAAGATTTATATAATTTATTATCCATATATAATAATAACCAATGTAAATGTTGGTGGGTTGATTTCTCCAGTCCCATTTTACATCATACAGAGAGGAGGAGAGAGTAAAAGAGAGAAACAGAGTTAACAAGAGGTGCAAGATAAGTGCACATACTAGGCTTGGTGGTAAACAATGAGTAAATGAACATTCATTTGCTCAATGTTTGTCATCAAGCCTAGTAAGTACATTCACCCTGCAACTCTCATATTAACTCTCTTTCAAAACACTCACTTCACTTTTAATTAAGTCACTAAAGCAATAAAAACTAACAACAACTTAGCAAGAGCCTTCCAAGCATTTAAAGTAATATATCTTATGTGTACTCTAACAGCTAACTATGACTGAATGTTACATATGAAGTCTACGTTCCCTGTGATTGCACCCAAAGTTTAAAATATATGAAATTTCTATATACGCTTTTTCTGCTTATTATGTAGCACTACTTTCCTGATGGCAGTACAATCCTTTTGCGTTTCTTGCAACTATAGCTTACAAGATTTACTTGTGAGACCTGAGCCTTGATGTACATCCACCTGCAAACTAAATTTCTTGATGAACTTAACTCATTTGGCTAATGGCATCATGTTACCTTCCACCTGGCTGGAAACTTGCACCAGCAACATAAGTTCTGTGACTCCCCTGCATATTGTCTCGTACCTCATCTCCAGTTGTCTCTGTGTTATAAGTCCCAATCTACTCCTTCCTCCTGTCAAATGCATCAAATAGTATTTTTTTGAACCAATGACTGGTCAAAGGCTTTCTAGGCTTCCATATCTTCTGCAGGTTGTCTTGTGTCTCTGGGTCAAAATTAGTTCAGGTCCTGGAGTGGCTGTGCAGTAAGTAGCTTGCTTACCAACCACATGGTTCCAGGTTCAGTCCCACTGTGTGGTACCTTGGGCAAGTGTCTTATACTAAAGCCTTGGTCCGACCAAAGCCTTTTTAGTGGATTTGGTAGACGGAACTGAAAGAAGCCCATCATGTGTATGTCTCTCTCTCTCTCTCTCTCTCCTCTCTCTCTCTCTCTCTCTCTCTCTCTATATATATATATATATATATATATATATATATATATATATATATATATATATATGTTTGTGTGTCTGTGCTTGTCCCCCCAACATTGCTTGATAACCAGTGCTGGTATGTTTACACCCCCGTCACCTAGTGGTCAGGCAAGAGAGACCGATAGAATAAGTCCTGGGGGCGATTTGCTCGACTAAAGGTGGTGCCCCAACATGGCCGAAATCAAATGACTGAAACAAATAAAAGAATAAAAGGATATCCATAGTACAACATGTCCCTTAAAACTGTTGACCTGGATAATGAAGTTGCTGCCATGTTGTCAGTAAGTAACCCAAGTTTAATTACTGTATCTATCCATCCCTCTGCTAACAATATACCTACCCCACACACCATATCACTGTTACACATCCACAATAATGTTTACCTTTGTTCCTTGGCCTGAGGCTCCTCTCTATTTGGCCTCTTGTTTACAGCACACATCTATTCACCTGCATTCCAACTCCTCTGAATCTCTCCTCACCTACCTCTCACCATGCTGACACTGAAGCTGAGAGATTATTTATTAATGTGTTGCAAAATATACTAATGATCAGAGTTGTAAGAAGCCCTTGATAAACCCCATATTAAGTTCTGGTAAAGTAATGATTTTATTTGAGAACAATCCGCAAACACAACATAGCTTTGTATTTTACTACAACCATTATTAAATAAGTTAATCAAATATCTTTCATTCGTTATTTTTAACTAAAAAGTAATGGTGAAGACCACAGTTCATTTGCAAGAATTGACTGGTAAAGTCTGTTGAGGAAAAGTTTCTCAATATAAATATTGCAGATCTATGAATGAAGGAGAGAAATGTTGGGGAGGGGACAGAATCAGAATTAATAAATAGCTTAGGAAAGCTTAGAAGGATTATTGCTGAAGATTACATGCTGAATGTTTCTATCAATGAGCGACAGGATTACTGTTGTCAAAACAGATATCAAAGCCAGCATATATCTACATTGTACACCAAGTTAAAACAACAGTGTAAAACTACTACATATAACATCAGGTTTCAAAGCCAGTACAAATCATATAAAAAAAAAAGTGTGTGTGTGTGTGTGTGTGTGTGTGTGTGTGTGTGTGTGTGTGTGTGTGTGTGTGTGTGTGTGTGTGTGTGTGTGTGTGTGTGTGTGTGTGTGTGTGTGTGTGTGTGTGTGTGTGTGTGCGCGCATGCGTGCGTGTGCACTAATGTAATTTAGTTTTTCTAGTAGAAATATGAAACTGCTGTAATGAATAAACCTTTCATACTTTGAAACATAGAAAACAAAATTTGACAGGGCAGTCATTCTTAATCACTTGCAAAAACAAGAAGGGCACAGATATTGATGAGTTGGAGTCTCCTTTAAATTGGAACAGTTAAAGAGATTATTTTGATATATTCAATATTGAACTCTCAGCTCATCACCATTATCATTTAATGTCCATCTTCCATGCTGGCATGAGTTGGGTGGTTTGACTGTATACAATTAACCTGAGGCTGTGTTGGGCTCTAATGTCTGCTTTGACAAAGCTTCTATGGTTGGATGCCCTTCTTAATGCCAGCCAGTACACAGAGTTTATTGGGTGCTTCATTTAGCATTGCAGCACAACCAGGGAAGTCACTAAGTAACTTGTCAGATCATGAGTGGCTGGATGTGTAAGAAGGTTCATGAGGGTGTGACGGGAGAGTGACAGATGGTAAAGATGAGGATAAAAGTTAATGATGAACAAGGATGAAGGCATGAACACTGGTCTCAGTTTGAGGGAATGTAAGGAAAATAGGAATGGATCATGGAGGGGATGGTAAGTGGTAATACATAAATAAAAGGGTGTGGAGAACAACAATATAATAAAACAGTAGATGAGAAAGAGGAAGGTAAGGTTAATTAAGCATCATTATTTCTTATATATATATATATATATATGTTCATTGTTGAACTATTTAGTATTCTATGTACACTTTCATCGTTGTGAATTATTTACATCACAACAAATGGTATTGCAAACAGTATCTGAATTGGTGCTATGTGATTCTGACTTTGCAGAACTATGGTTAAGAAGGTCTGTAACAACCTCAAGAACAAAAGTAAATTGGGAAATAATAATGAATCTGTTGGAGTGAATGAGATGATTACAGACTTATTTGTATTTATAGAAACAACTATAAGATTCATTGGGGACTTCATAGGAAGAACTGAAGTTGAGAAATATGTCATTCAATGCACGTGAACTTCATGAAACAGTTGCATATTTCCAACTATTACACTGTATATATATATATATATATATATATAACATCAGTGTTTTAACATTCACAACTGAAACTTCAATACAGGGTATACAAAATTGAAAGATTGATATAGAGTATATCTGTGAGTTAGGGGACATTCCAACTGTAGATTGCTTTCTTTTCATGAGTGTCTACCACTGACTGTCTTGTCACATCATTTGTTTCCTACATATTGGAATACGAAGAGGGGTCATTCATACCAGTAGTTCTGTATTTCTATGGTGGTTTGAAAGAGAACCCAGATTTATTGTATTAATACAAATGAGACTCACTGAAGCCATCCCATAATCCAAGAATGTGGAAATAATTATAGATGGAAAACATGTCACTCGATGCACATGTGAACTTCATGTGGCAAAAGTTTAATTATTTCAAACTATAACTCTATACAAAACATCAGTGTTTTCACATGAAAGGACTTAATACACTACGTAGGCAACTTAAATAATACTTCTAAGGATCTTTTCACACAATTACAAGAGATATTGCATTCCAACAGAGTGCAGATTTCTTATGAAGTAGAGCCTAAAACTGTTGATGTCTAACATGTAACCACTTTTCCCTGGATTATTGCTTAGTTATACTATTTCCTCATACCAAAAGGCAACAAAGTCCTACATTGATGCGATCTAAGATTCATATGCCATTGCCCATGTCTTATTCCTTAGATGAGCATATGTGGTATAAAATCATTATGATCCAACACCAGAAATTACAAAGATTGTGATACTAACTGGAATGAACACTGCTCTCATTATAAAGCATAGGGTGGGATTTGGTGTATAAAAAGTTTGGCTCCTGTACATCAAATCAAACTTATAGATCAACTGCTTACAATAAGTGATGGTAACTCAGTTTGCGAAACACATATGTTAACAAACAGGGTCAAGCATATAGAAAAAGGGACCTAAGTTGTATTCAATCCACCCAGGATAGGTTTCAGAGGGATGTGAAGATATTAGTATTATAATAGAAACATGAAACTATTGCTATGAATAAACTCCTGAAAGGCTGGACTGTTGATGGCAAATAGTTATGAAGACAAGAAGGCCTACAACTCCACGAGTAAGAGGATCCCTTCGCTTGTTAAATAGGCCTTTTTCATATGCACTGCATATATGCATACCTTCAGTTATGTGTCATTGTTTCTTGTTATATAAATACACATTGTTGAAATATTGCTAAATCTAAATTCTTGTCTCTGTGAATCATTTACCCCATAACATATAGAAAATTACCCAGGATGAGACATTATGGTAATACACAGGAAACACCTGCCTATATCCAGCAAGTGATATCTATTTTGATTCTTCTCTATTGACAGCAGAAGACCATTAATCAGAACATATTCATTGCTTCACTCAACAATCATCAGTCAAAAATGTAATATTCCTGTTACACTGCATAAATATCGGTATAATAGACATATTTAATTCTGTTTGATCCACTATTTCAATAGAACACAGTTCGTATAATAGATATTTGTAATTTATGATTCCAAATCAAAGCACAATAAAGATTAACTTCTATAAAGTTACCATTCCGTGATCAATGGTTTGTCATCTTGGAGATAACAATGGACCATCAGCTACAGTTTATAAAGAACCAACATTTACATGAGAATCACAACACAATTGAAGATATTTCTTCCTAAAATACAATGAAATCCAATATATGGTCATTAAAAAAAATATATAAAAATATATGCATCATAAATACCAAATACTGTCAAAAATAAATAAAAAATAAACAATATAAACTGCAGAAAGTTACATAAAGTAGTTTTATCCATGTTAGTGTTATAATGTCTAGCAACTATAATAATAATCGTTTCTAATTTTGGGACAAGAAATTTTGGAGAGAGGAGCAAGTTAATTTCATCAAGGTTATTACTAGATTGGTACTTATTGACTCTGAAAAGATGAAAAGCAAAATGGACTTTGGCAGTATTTGAACTTGGAACATAAAGAGCTAGAAGAAATGCTGCTTTGCATTTTGTGCACTAATGATTCTGCCAGCACACCACCATAATAATTCTTTCTGCTACTGACAAAAGTTATGAAATTTGAGGGAAAGAAGTTAGTCTGAAAGAATGAAAAGCTAAGTTGACCTCAGCAAGATTTGAACTCAGATCATAAAGAGCCATAACTTAAACACTACAAGGTAATCATTATATCATGCTGCCACCACCACCACCAATGTGACATTTGTATATAGTGCATAACTATTTAAGTAGGGGTATCTAATTGTTGCATTTTCATTATGCGGTGGCTAATGGCATCATCTTTGACCTCTTCTGGCTTCTCTCCAGCTTTTTAATGACATTTTCTATGTTGGCATCGTTAACTTGGATCTAATTGTTATTCTTTCCATTTAGCCTGGATTTCTCACAGCCGCCACACTTGTTACTTTCTGTCACCAGTTTTCAATGTTATCTTTAACATCCAACCATAATGTATGCTTAATCCATTCTCAACTTTCCTTCTACAAACAACACATTGCTTTAAACAATTGCAATTAGTCTGTTCTTAACCTCTCCAAAAAGAGATATTGCCATTTGTATGTAAGCCATTCTTAATTGCTTTTTAGTAATTGAAGGCTAAATTTGAGGACCCTATTCCAATGTCAAAATGTTATTTCTAATATCATGTGGCTGTAAAGGATTCATGTGTGTGTGTGTGTGTGTGTGTGTGTGTGTGTGTGTGTGTGTGTGTGTGCGCGCGTGCATACAGACATGCATATCCAAACACACACAAATACAGTATTGAAGGTTCTTAATAAAAGGGGGTGGAGAAGCATTTTGGGATATTATATATATATATATATATATATATATATGGAGAGAGAGAGAGAGAGAGAGTGAGAGAGTGAGCAAGCAAGGAAGGTTTAGAATATTTATTTTGAAAATGCATGTAAGAACTTGATAAAACTTACAAACTGATATGAAAACATTCAGTTTGAGATACAAGAGTGATAAAGTTATTTTCGCTGTGTGTAAAAGAAGGAATGAACATTCTCTAAATTTGATGCATGTCACATCAGTCAAATATTGGCAAGACTCAATTATCTTGTGGCAAGCAATTAATAACTGCGAGCAAGTTTTTTTCTTGACACATACTAAATAAATGTTTCCAGCTTGTGATTGGTTTTGATATTTAAACAGAAAGTAATAATAATAAAATAATTTGGTATGACCACAGGCCAGACAGAGTGACTGTCAGAGACTTACAAAATCCTGTGGGATTTCCCATTTCAAAGGGACCAGGTGTTTGGGCACAACAAACCAAACCTAGTGGTGGCAAACAAGGTGAATCACATGTGCTCTATAATTGATGTTGCATGTCCATTTGACCCAAGGATAGTTAGGAAGAAAGGCGAGGAAATAGGCAGATACAATCCTCTTAAATATGAGATAGTCCGACTGTGGAAGATGAAAAAGGTGAAAATAGTACCAACTATTGTAGGGGCCTCAGGAACAGTATCAAAAAATGGCAAGAGGAACATAAACCAGCTAATCATGCAAAATTCCAAGAGTTCCAACCAAACCCAAGTTATAATGATAAGATGAAGAAGAAGAAACAAAATAAAAGAAACAAGAAGGGAGAAGAAACAAGAAGGGAAAAAAGAAAGAAGAACCAACGACAAAAAAAAAAGGAAAAACATTGTGCTTTCAAAAACAACTAAGCTAATTCAATAGTTTTGATACTGAATTATGGAACTTGACAGGAAAAGCAAAATGATGAATAGTGTATAGAACTAAAATCAAGTTAATCTACATAAATATAATTAAGAATATACAAGTACATAACCAACTGTTAATTCATTATCTCATTAGAAACAGTGATGATAGAAAAGAGAAAGTTATAAAAACTGTTTTGAGCAACTTACATCAAAATCCTTCAGCACTCGGCTTGCTGTAGGCTGTGAAGTAGCTAAACCAATACCAGAGTCTCCATTGACTGTCGGAGAAAGGCTGTCACTAGACATTCCACCATTGGTAACTATTTGATGAACCATGTCGAGTGCCCGTCGCATTTGGGCAAACACACCAGCTCGGTTTTGCTTGGCAGAATGGCAGTCAGGATGGCGCAAGCATGTCTGCAAAGATTAATAAATACAGGTACTTTTATTTTTTGCTCCTATTATTCTTTCAATTACAGATTCTGCAACTTGTCAACATCATTACTATCATTTTACATCTGCTTTCCATATATATATATTCAGAGATACTACTCACCTAGATGGGTTGGTGAACCACATCTTGCCCAATTGTTTCATTTTGGGTTTGGTTTTTATGGCTAGATGCCCATCCTAACACCAACCACTTTACAGAATGTACTGAATGAATCTTTTCAAGACACCATCACTTGGGAGGTAGACATGTTCTTTACATATACAAAAGGAACCCCATGATCCCACATTTAAAAATAAATTCAGGTATTATTTTTGAAGATCCTCAGTTCGGAAAAACTACTGATGCACATTTGAATGAAAGCCTTTAACCTTTAAAACAGAAGGAATCGGAAACACTTTACAATGCTGTATGCCATTAATATCAAGAATATAGGCACAGATGTAGCTGTGTGATTCAGAAGCTGGTTTCGAAATCACATGGTTTCCAGTTCAGTCGCATAGCATGGC
The DNA here is from genome assembly GCF_046866305.1 of Octopus bimaculoides. Classification (NCBI taxonomy): domain Eukaryota; kingdom Metazoa; phylum Mollusca; class Cephalopoda; order Octopoda; family Octopodidae; genus Octopus; species Octopus bimaculoides. The sequence continues at coordinate 193,178,233 of NC_142928.1, forward strand.
ACCTTGGGCAAGTGTCTTCTACTATAGCCTCCAGTCAACCGAAGCCTTGTGAGTGGATCTGGTAGACAGAAAGTGAAAGAAACCCTCCATATGCATATATGTGTATGTGCATGCATTTGTGCATCTCCTTGACATCATGTAATAGTTGTAAATGAGTATCACTGTCATACAAGCAGTGTCATTCATTTCTAATATGCAAAAATATGTATGGCTATGGGGAAATATTACCTTGCTTAGAAACAGGTACGGGTTGGTGACAGGAAGGGCATCCAGTTATAGAAATTCTACATTAATAAACTTTGTTCAGTCCATACAAGCATGGAAAAAATTGACCTTAAAACAATAATAATGATGAATTCTGAAGTTTTTAATTCCATACATGGATGGATCAAGCAGTTCTGGTATTGTTTTGATAATCAAAAAGCTAATGAAATCTAAGAATTAAACCAAATATCATTTCCTTACTAGCTGCAAAGATCTGTGAATTGCAGCTGGGTTAGAATATAGTTGTGTCACAAAGGAACCAACTAGAAAAAGCTTAATATCATCAGAGATAAATGTTCCATTCAACTATTCCTACTTGATATGATGGATTCTTTATTTGGGTTTCATTTTCTAAAATCAATACACTTTCAATAAGTTTGTCCAATATTGTCCTGAGGAGGTTTAAGTTTCTACATACATCAAAGACTAAAAGGAGACCCTGATCAATCCATGTTAATATCAAAGGATCTTCTTATTTCAAGTGACAGAAGGAATTCTAAATACCTTGGACGAAGTTAGCAGCATCATTGTCGCCTTTTCAAGTACTGCACGTGCTGCCCCCATTTGAGCACGCTGTTTATCACTCTTAAGATCCTGAAATTTTAAAATAAAGGGATTTAATTTCTCAGAAGTAATATTTAAATGAAGGGAAAATGTTTGACATAACAATCTCAAATCTTCTATATCCTTAATGTCACATATTATTATATACATTACACAAGCACATACACACAAATAAATGCATATACACAAATACGCATACATACAACTACACAGATACAAACACACATATACATATACACACATGTATACAAATAATTACATACATATACATACAAACACACCCATACGTACAACTTCATCTATGTTCATATGTATGACAAAGAATTGTGTTTTTATTTGCAGAGAAAAATTACTTCTGAAATAAAGCCAAAAAAATGTTGAATGGGGAAGTCATTTTTACAGCATTTTAGTTCCAGCAGATTAACAAACACAAGATGAAAAATTAAAAAAGAAAAAAAAGAAAAAAAATTTTCCACTGCAAATTCAAGTTTCAATCATCTTTCCTTGCCTCAATTCTATGTTGCACTCACTGAACTCTTCTCCAGAGTATCAAATAGATAGAGAGGCCATCAAGCTTTACAATAACAACAACAGTAATAATAATAATAATAGTAGTAATAATAATAACAGTAATAATAATAATAATAATAATAATAATAATGATGATGATGATGATAAATCAGTTCTATTTCCGTAGCTGAGATTTCAAATATGCAAACCATAAAATATGCTAAACTGAAATGTTGTGTAAACAATAATTCAAATTAATGTCGATGATGAAAGAGGAAAAGGAAAAAATAAAACAGCTGTTTGAGTGTTTATTTGCATTTATAGTACTTAATAACACTGTTTTCTGGTTATAACAATAACTAATAATTACTTAAACAATGTCTGCTTAATGTTACCAATTAATTAATGAGATTCTGCATCTTCTACTTTTAAAACTAGTAATAGGGTTATATAAGCAGAAATAAGATAAGAACATAAGGCCTATACATACATGTATGTGTAAGTGTGTATGTATGTATGTATGTATGTGTAAGCATATATATATATATATATATATATATATATATATATATAGGCACAGGCATGGCTGTGTGGTAAGAAGCTTGCTTCTCAACAACATGGTTCAGGATTCAGTCCCACTGCATGGCACCTTGGGCAAGTGTCTTCTACCTTAGCCTCGGGCCAACCAAATCCTTGTGAGTGGATTTTGTAGATGAAAACTGAAAGAAGCCCATTGCATATGTGCATGTGTATGTGTGTGTCTGTGTTTGTCCCCTATCACCACTTGACAGCCAAGGTCAACTAATTGAGCACTGGAGCCAATGTAATCAATTAATCCTCCCCTTTAAAATTGCTGGCCTTGTGCCGAAATTAGAAAGAATTATGACCATTAATAATTTGTTTTTAAGGTGGAAAACTGGGAGAATCCTTAGTACCTTGGACAAAATGCTTTGTAACATTTCTTCTGGTTTTTTACATTCTGAGTTCAAATCCCATCAAGGTCAAGTTTGTCATTCATCCTTTCAGGGTTGATAAAATAAGTACACGTTGAGCACTGGAAAGGGTGGGGGCAATATAATCAACATACTTCTCTCCTAAGTTTTCAATTTCTTTGGTATCAACTCTGCTATCATTGGCTAATTACAAAATCAATGATTCTACATTGTTCGTATACTCTCTCCTATTATTGTTATTGTTATTCTCCAACCTAGAGATCTTTTACGACCAGGTTCTGTGTCTCTGCCCACAGGAAGCATAACACCTTCTTCAGCACAAGCCATTCCAAGCACTGCATAATTTATTATCATTATTATTATTGAGTGAGAGAGCAGCACATGCCATCAAAGTGACACTGGGGTACAAATATACAAAGTCCAATGTACCCATCATGGCTACCCATTGATAAGAGGACACCAGGCACATGCATCACAACCATATGTGTGAGGCATTGTGATCTCATATCAAGACAAAGAGCACATGACCCTGCAAGTGGGGTCCAGTTAGAATTTTCTTCTGATCAGGTAGCTCATCCAACTCAAAAGATCCCTGAATAAAGTCCCAACTACTTCTGCTTGTGATCAGAGATGCACATTTTGTCAACCACCAAGAGACATGCTCAACTGATTAAGATCAAACAACTGACAAGCAATATCTGTGGTATTAAGCAGAATATTTGCTGCAGCCCATCTTTTGCACAAAGACAAAACATGTACATGATAACACTTCCAATCAGTTAAGATCAGAAGCCAAGAGAGCCACTGCCTGGTATTGCACCAGGGCATTATTATTATGATTATTATCATTATTATTATTATTATTATTATTATTATTATCATCATCATCATCACCATTATCCACATAGAAATTTATCATCTTCTAAACAGTGACTTGGATATTGGATTAATTGACGAGCAGTAGTCTTGTTGCTGATAGCTGATCAAATAGTTTCATAACTCCACAATCAGAATGAATATCACACTTTCTCTAAACACAACCAGATGTCAAAAACATTGATAAAAATTTCTCAGCTCCAGAAATAGGTGTTGTATTGTTATTATTAAAAATGCCTTTATCAAAAAGATAAAGACATCTCTCTCTATTTTAAATCAAAGAAATTTGATTCATCATCATCATCAACGTTTAATGTCCATTTTCCATGCTGGCATGGGTTGGATGGTTTGACTGAGGACTGGCAAGCCAGACGGCTGTGCCAGGCTCTAATCTGATCTGGCAGGGTTTCTACAGCTGGATGCCCTTCCTAACGCCAACCACTCCAAGAATGTAGTGGGTGCTTTTTACATACCACCAGCACGAGGGCCAGTCAGGCAGCATGGCATCGACCACGCTTGAATCATTCTTTATACGTGCTACCGGCATGGGAGCCAGTCAGGCAGTACTGGTAATATATATATGTGCACATGTATGTGTATGAGTGTGTCTTTCTTTCTGTGTTTGTCCACCAACACCACTCCACAACTGGTGTTAAGTGTGTTTAGATTCCTGAAATCTAGCGGTTCAGCAAAAGAGGCCAACAGAATAAATACCAGGCTTAAAAATTAAGTTCATAGGTCAATTTGTGCACAGGTTCAATCCAGAACCTCAACTGGAGAAGCCCTGGTATGTTTTTACAAATTTCCACTGTATCTCAATGTACATATGCAAATGTAGATGTGAATATATATAAATACATGAATGTGTGTATATATATATGTGCGTGTGCATGCACATAATAAAGCGATCAGCTATTCACTATATATAATGCATACTAATGTTAATAATCAGCATTACTGATTAACAAAGGAACATTTCATATTTCTCCTACTTCCCAAGACTTAGATATATCTATTCAAGGTTACACACACACACGATAGAAGGCTACAGAAAAGAGTGGAGGGGGTTCAAGTAGTAAAAGTAATAATAAAAATGGTACAGTTGACATGGGGGAGGTCAAGAGAGCAGGATGACATGGTTGGATAGTTTGCAAATAGGCATAATTCATAGGATGAGGGGATGAATCACTAATGTGTACAGAGAGCACAATACACAGCACTTCCAAAATTTAGTTTCATTAACTGTTGATTTTGGAGAAAGCATTTGACGGTAATCTGGTGAGCACTGAAGAAACTAGAAGTAGAGGAACGGCTTGTGCAAGGCAGTTCAAGTTATGTACAAGGGTGAAGCAAGTAAAGTGAGAGTTAACCATGACTTCAGTGATGAATTTGATGTGAAGGTCGGAGTTCATCAAGATTCAGTCCTCAGTCCTCCCCTATTCATCATAGTCCTACAAGACACCACAGAAGGGTTTAACCCTTTAGCATTCAGATTACTTTGTCAAATGCAATGCTTATTTATTCACATTGTTTTGAATCAAATTATGCATTATCTCATAGCTTCAAGATTTCAATGGTGTAATTGTTTATGTTTAGAATGACATTGTATGACAGGTGTGAAAGGTTGGATCTAGTCAGTTTGAACATAAAACAAGAAGAATATATTGGGCTGGGTATGGTTGGTTTAAATGCTAAAGTGTTAAGTCTGGCTATCCACAGGAACTCCTATATTCTTATGATCTAGTTCTCATGGGGTAATTAGTGAAAGAAATTCCAGGCATGGAAACAAAAACTGGAATTGAGAGGCCTGAACCAAGCAAAGAGAAATATTTTAGTAAATAGGAAAGAAGACAGGGCCCTGGTACCTTCAGGGAAATGGCCTTGCTTGATATGCAGAAAAGGAGTAGATATAAATTCCATATACTGTATTCGATGTTAGCTATGAACACACAAGAGATTCCCCATCCAAAAACATAAATTTCATATGAGGTATATGCAAGGAGCAGTTTGTACAAGCACACCAGAAACTGAGACTCTTAAATGCTCAGGTTGTACAGGGATTTAAACGGACAGACTGTATGGTGTTTGTGTTAGAACTATAATACTTCATGGTAGTGAATGGGCAGGGGACTTGAGAAGACTAGAAAGAAATGAAGCAAGCATGCTTCATTGGATGTGCAATGTGCGTGTGAAAAACTAGGCATAAGAGGAATCAAATGTGTGCAAGAAAGAAGGCTGCACTAGTATGGACATATGATGTGTATAGAGGAGGATAAATGTATAAAGATGTGCCAATTGCTAAATGTGACCAGAACCTGCAAAAGAGGGAGGCCCAGGAAGACATGAGATTAAATGATTAAAGCTGACCTAGGATGCCTGATGGCAGAGATGACAAAGGACTGGGATCTCTGGTGATATAAGGTTCACAAAAGGACTCCTCACTGCGCTGGGATAGGATGGTCAGGGTTGATCATGGGTTTACTTAAACAAGGATGACTTGAGGCTGAGCAACAACAACTGACCCTTACTATTAGATTAACTTTAAACCAATGATTTGACAGAGTTGTCAAAAGGTTGAACAAAATACCTTGTGGCATTTACTCTAGCACCTTGAGTTACAAGATCTAACTGGGGTCAACCTTACTCTTCATTCTCCTGGAGTAGATAAGGTATCATTCGAGGGTAGCTGACTGGCAGAAACAATAGAGCAACAAACAAGATCTTTTGTGAAATTGATCTGGCTTTTTACATTCTAAGGTCAAATCCTACTGGGACCTATATGAGCAGCAGACTCAGTCCATCATCCAGTTTAACACCACCACCTTGGGTGCCTTTAGCAAAGTCCAAGCATTCAGGTCAGGTCTCTTCTTTGTTCCTTCCTACCAGTTTTCAAAACCCCGTGAAAGGCTAGAAGCTTCCCTCCTGATTAAAAGATTTGAAAATCAACAACAATCCTTAAGACTCTATTAATTTCAATTTAAGCTTACTTGAATATTACCGAGTATTTTGTTAAAATAACCCTTACTATCAAGTAGGGAATGTGATTAAAAATTAAAAAAAAGAAACACTAAAACAAAATCTAATATGACAAAATGGTTTCAAGAACATTGTAAGACCAATATTTAGTGTACAGATTTACACCAAATATATTTTCACCATTTTATTAAGAACTATAGTAGAATATTATTTCTTAGTTATTATTTCTTATTATTTGACAATATTTCCTTTTACCAACGTCAGTTTGGTTCCCATGGTTTCAGGTATGTTGCTTGTTGACAATGTTATGTCTGTTAGTTGAATAAACTACTGGATATCAGGTTTTTTAAAATTTATTTATTACACATGGTGTATAATAACTACATTAATATTACGTTTTTGGCTTAAGCAACAGCATGGCTGCAAAGTTAATTTCCTTCCTAACTACCTAATCACACAGCAAGCAGCAAGGGCAATTGTCTCCTATAACAGCCACACCCCAACAATTCTCTCTCTCTCTCTCTCTCTCTCTCTCTCTCTCTCTCTCTCTCTCTCTCTCTCTCTATATATATATATATATATATGATCCCAGGACTGAGGTGTAAGAAGAAAGTTAGCTTCAAGCAATCCATAGTAAATATTAAAAATAACAACTTTTAGAGATAATGAGACAGAAGGTTGTGGATTTTTTTTTCCTATTGAAGTATGATAAATTGAAAAAGGTTCTTTTTATATTTCACGGTAGGGGACCAGGGTTGCCAGGTGTGCAAATAACAATACAAAAGTTAATGAATGGAGTAAATAAGATGCAGCCTATATATGTTTCATAGCGAGCGGCACCTCGGAAGTGGTAAATATCCAAGCGAAGTGTATCCCGCAGGCTACTCTTCAGGCCAAGGCTATCTTGATTAAATGAAAATTTACATCATTGCAAGGAGGTACATGTTAACACATGGAAGATTCAATCAGAATATATATAAATGGGGGTGGGGCTTTCTTGTTGTAGCTGACAGATAAGGATTCAGCAAGTTTTTTGCTGAACATAACTGCATAAATGGTTTATTTGTAGTGACCAAATGTTTGTGCTTTACTTAATAGCTCATTACCTGGACAGGTGCACAGTGTACACAGATGCTGGAGTCATGTGAAATTAAGTGTTTTGCTAAAAAACACAAGCACAGCACAACCTGAGAAATGAAATTATGATCTTGCAATTACGAGTCCAACTTCTTAACCACTAGGTCCATGCCCCACCCAATGTATGTGTATCATCATCATCATCATTTAATGTCCACTCTCCATGCTGGCAAGGGTTAGATGGTTTGACTAGAGCTGATGAGCCGGAGAGCTGTACCAGGTTCCCCATCTGATTTGGCATGGTTTCTACAGCTGGATGTCCTTCCTAACACCAACAACTCCAGAAGTGTAATGGGTGCTTTTACATGCCACTGGCAACAACTACAACAATTCATGGGTGGGTACCATTTACATGGCACCAGCAGCAACCATGACTACGATTCATGGGTATCATTTGCATGGCACCTGCAATGACTACGGTTCACAGGTGCTAATTATATGGCATTGCCAATGACCATGATTCCTAGGTGCCAATGTGTGTGTGTGTGTGTGTGTGTGTGTGTGTGTGTGTGTGTGTGTGTGTGTGTCCCCTTGTTCTGGTATCACCTGGTGTTTTGTTAATGAGTGTCCCCATCATACAAATGACATCATTCATTTCCGGTCTTCTATGAAAATATGTCTAGCCAGGGGAGGAAATATTACCTTGTTCAGCAACAAAGTGAGGGTTGGCGACAAAAAGGACAGCCAACCATAGAAAATCTGCCTCATTGGATCCCATCTGGGTCATGTAATCATGGAAAAGTGAACATTAGAGCAATGACAATGGTTGTATAAGAACTTGCTCAATATTTTTATGTGAACTAGATTAATGTTATTTAAAACATACACTGTATAAGAACCAAATTAATAGTATTTTTGCGTATAACAAACATTGTATAAGAACTAGATTAACATTTGCTTTACTTTGTAAGAATATTTCAAATTTCCACAAGTGATACACAATAACAGTTTTCCAGGTTTGATATTTATAACTGTTACCAACCAAATTATTCACAACTGACTTTTCAGTTAAAGGTCAATACTATTGTTTTAGCACAGTTTTCCATTTCTTTTTCCTTTTTTTTATTCTTGTCCAGAGTTGCAGAACATCAATATTTAATAATAATAAATAAATAAATAAATAAAGATAAAAACTGCCAATTTCCAAGCTTTCAGAATTACTTTCACTGGCATACAAAACACTTGAGAAATTTTTAAAAAATTATGCAACTGTTAATAATATTTTGTTTGAACGAAAAATTGAAATCTTTAAATAATTAAATTTATGAATTAAGACTAGAATAATACATCCCTTGGACAGCAATTATTTTTCTAATTATATTTGAAGACTGTCATTTGTAGCTTGTGGGACCCTCACAAACTAGAATGGTGCATGAGAAGTAATTACACTGAATAGAGTGATTCAGTAAAGTTTAAAAAGTTGCTGGAACATGTGGGAAGGAGTTTGTATTACAAAAGAGTTGCATGAAGGGTTATGTAATGTAGGATGTATCATCATTTAAAAGACCATGTTCAACGCTGCATGGGTGGATGGCTTCAATGAATTCTGTGCAACCCATGCCAGCATAGAAAAAAAGGACATTAAATGACGTTGATGATGATACTGATGACACTAGAAAGACCTGTACTATGAACAACACAGCACTGAAAGGTTAATTCTGAACATTTTGTTAATACAATAAGTTAAAAAGCCCAGTCCTGTAAATATTCTGTTACCAAAAAGAAATTAATGTAAACAATGTTAGTATGATTCTTGAGATGTCATGCTTTTCAAGATGTGCAGATGTACAATACAGTACTGTACAAGTAAAGGATTAAAATATTCATTATGTAAATCATATCAAACCCAATAAATGAATGAAGAGAGATTGAGAAATATACTTTCATACTTTTTGAGGATTTGAAATATTATTTTTAATTTAGCTAATTAATTATCTAAGGTAGTTAATAATGAACATTTTGAATTGCTACAGTGAGTTGTACAGGCAGAAAATTTGTAAATGTAATCTCTATTGTAGCTGAAAAAAAAAGCAAAAAGTGTTTTGCTTCTAAAATTAATTAAACTTCACAATGGGGAGACATAATATAAAAGAAAACGAACAATTTCTTAATTTTACAACACAAACGTGTGTATGTGTGTGCGTGCAAAATTTATATTTTGCCAAGTGCAAACATTTGATATAGATGTTGAGTAGAGTATTTATCATAATCAAAAGTTGACAGTCTACTCTGAGTTTCAACCTTGGCTAGGGTGTTTATGATTGACAACTTTCATATAATAAATACACACACTCATCATTTTAACACCCACTTTTCCATGCTCACATGGGTTGCCTGGAGCTCACTGAAGCAGATAGACTTCTATGGCTAGACAACCCTCTTGTTGCTGACCCTCACCTGTTTGTAGGTGAGGTAATATTTCCCCATGGCCAAATAGGTTTCCAAAGAAGACTGAAAACAAAGGATATAGCTGGTATGACAGGGGTAATTGTCCACAACTATTACATGATATCAAGATAAGGAGAAACAAACACACACACATGTGCATGCATGCACACACACCACACACTATAGGCTTCTGTTAGTTTCCATCTACAAAATTCATTTACAAATGCTTGTGTTGGTCCAGAACAATAATAAAGACCCTTGCCCAAAGTTCCACGTCTTAAGCACACAGCTGTACCTGTGCCTACATAAACTATTGTTAATTTGGCTTTAACTACAAATTTGAACTTTTTCAAGTTTGAAACAAGAAAAAGTGTTTTACTCTTTGACATTCTTCCTAATTTAAAAAATTTTTTTTACTTGTTTCAGTTATTTGACTGTGACCATGCTAGAGCACCACCTTAAAGGATTTAGTCAAACAAACTAACCTCAGCACTTATTTTCTTTTTAAGCTTGGTACTTTTTCTATCAGTCTCATTTTGCCAAATTGCTAAGTTATAAGGATGTAAAATATAACAATACCAGCAGTCAAATTGTGGTGGGAGATACATACAAATACACAAGACATATATACATATATATACGATGGGCTTCTTTCAGTTTCTGTCTACCAAATTTACTTGCAAAGCTTTGCTTGGTTCAGAACTATAGCATAAGACATTTGCCCAAGGTGTCACGCAGTGGGACTGAACCCAGAATCATGAGGCTGGGAAGCAAACTTATCACAAAGCCATGTCTGCACCTATGTTAACCATTTAACCAATAAATATTAATATTTGGAGATGTGTGTGTGTGTGTGTGTGTGTGTGTGTGTGTGTGTGCGTGTGTGTGTGCGTGTGTGTGTGTGTGCGATAGGACAAGTAAGCATTGAGCAAATAAATTTTTAGGTCTTATGGCATACCAACTTGCCCAAATCTGCAATACAAATCACTAGTCTTCTCAGACTTCGGTGTTGACCATGTGCGAAGTGTGTGTGTGCATGAATGGTGCTGAGTGAAAAACTGGGCTTCAGAGGAATCAGATGTGTGCAAGAAAGAAGGTTGTGCTGATATGGACATGTAATATTGGAGCATTTTCAGTTGCTTTAGGCCTTTTGATACAAACCCATCTCAGGCAACTCTTGGTTCTATAATACCAATTTAATGTTTTAACCTTCAGTATTCAAGTGTAATGCTTTTCCATTCATGTTTTTTGAATTAATCATGCATTATTTCATAGCTTTAAAATTTTGATGGATGTGATTGCATATTTTTAGAATGATATTGAAGGTTGATGTGATAGGCTGGATCTGGTTGGTTGGAACATAAAGCTGATAGCATATTTGGATCAGAGATGGCTGATTTAAATGCTAAAGAGTTAAGCTTCCTTCTGTCACAACTCCATGTTAACTGATGTTCTATACACTAAATTAATAAGGTTATGTTTCTTCATTGTATTCGAAATTAAACAAAACAAAGGCAGTGTAATTCAATACAATTATGGTACCAACATGGCAATGCATTTTGACTACAGAACCAACAAGATGCTGAAATCAACTCTCTGTGCCCATACACATAATTTTTACCATTTTTGTAGAAGAAATTGTTCTGTGTTGTATTTTTATTTTATTACAAATAGATATGCATTGTGCAGTTAGCATCACTTGACTGTGAAATGGGAATGGAATCTGATTTTTTATTATTCAGAAGAAAAGAAGAAAGGAGGGGAGATACAATGACTGGAAAAGTAAGGTTTGACTAGTCACCATGTGAACTTCAAAATATACAATGGCAAGTTCAGGATTGGCCAATGTAATTTAGAAATTTAGAAATGATTTAATTAAATTTGTTTATATAAGGAATTGGAATGATGTTGCTGAATGCACGCATGCACACACAAATACAGAGGTAATTGCAAAAGAAAATAAAAATACTTCACATCACCATCTGTGTGTGTGTGCATAGCACATATCTATGTGTATGCCTGCATAATATACATATAGTAGGTGCCTGTGTGTATGTGTATATATATATATATATATATATATATATATATATATACACACACACACACACACACACACTTGCGTATATCATGATAGGAACAACAGGAAGATAGCTAGAGCAGCATTTTAATATATTTAAGCCAGAATATTTGTATTCACCGACAGCTATTCAGTATTGCAGAGAGGTTTAGGAACCATTATGCAGTTATATCATTGTCCACTCAGTGTGTTTCTTAGCAACAGTTCTAATATGGTAAATACCAATTGCTCTTTTGAGAGTCTGATACAAATTTTTATATATTTCATTAGATGATTTTCAGCAATACTTAAAAAGACATTTCAACAGCAACAACTAACCTAACAACAATAAAAAAAGTTTTCTCCTCTAACACTGAATAAACTTGCAGAAAATAATCTACATATTTAATAGAATCTAGCTTTGAAATGTTCTGAACGAGTAGCACATTGCTCAGGAATAAATGTGTTCAGCACATCAGGTATAAATTGTATTCTTTCACATCTTTTGTCGTCAGCACAGTTGGGAGAGTGTTAGACAGAAGGAAGTGAAACTATTGATGCCAACAGGAAGTATTTCATGTATGCAATGGTAAGAATGACAAAACGACAAAATTTGAAAGAAAAGAGAGAAAATGACTGATTTAACCCTTTCAATACCAACCCACCTGAGACTACCCTTGGTTCAATGATATAAATTTCCTGCTTTAGAATATTCTAAATTAAAACTCCTATCAAACTTCATGTTATCTTTTACTTGTTCCAATCATTAAACTGTGGCCATGCTGGAACACCGCCTTGAAGAATTTTTAGTTGAATGAATTGACTCCAATACAATTTTTTTTTTTTCTTTTTTGTTTTGAAAGCCTGGTATTTATTCTGTTGGTCTCTTTTGTCCAAACCGCTAAGTTATGGAGACATAAACGCACCAACACCATTGTCAAGCAGTAATGGGGACATACACAAACACATGCAACTGGTTTCTTTCAGTTTCTGTCTACCAAATCCACTCACAAGGCTTTGGTCAGCCTGAGGCTATAATAGGTGTCACACAGTAAGACCAAACCTGGAACCACATGAGTGGGAAGTAAGCTTCTTACCATACATCAATGCCAGCACTATTTAGTTTATATTCCAAACACCAGCTTAATTACAAAATTATGATACTGAATTCTTCATTATTTTCAAAAGTAATGGAAACAAACATTATATTTCAACAGAAATATTGTAACACAAAGGTTAATTACTCAGTTTAAGTTAAGAAAGTCACGAGAAGGGATAAAACCTGCTACTACAATTCCTATCACTGTTGCTATGATCACCTTCATGTTTTTCCTAACATGGATTTGATAGGTTTCAATTTCTGATGTAGCACCATGCACTCCATGGTAGATCTAAGCATTGGTGGCAATTCTAGCAAAATTTTGTTTTACCATCTGGCTGGATACTCAATATCAACAGCTCCTACAATGGCACTAATTAGGGCCATTTATCATAGGTACCAGCATGTAGAAAGAGAAGCTGTATAATGATAGATGCCTTTCCTATTTTAGCTTCAGTTTCCAAAGTGATATGGATTAGTTGCATCTATGAACACTAGAAAAAGATTACCCGCCAGGATCAATTTCTTTTCTAGATCATTGAAACTGTCATGGTTGAGATAAAGTGAAAATTGATCAAGTGTAAGTAAGTATCACAGAATCTCGTGCTCAGAAATATTCTGTTTTTGCAATGGATGGCATTATATTCCCTGGCTGTAAGTCAGGGTGTCTGAAACTTAGATTTAATTAAGCCATTTTCTCAAAGATGTAATGTGATGAGTTGAAAAACTGATCAACTAAGATCATCTATGCAACAGAAAATAAACCCTCCTTCCAGAGATATTTAAGATAAAATAACTGCAATTTGTAGATTGCAGTTATCTAAGATCTCTAAATGGAAACTTTTGGACACTACAGACAATACAAATTGGAGTGAATCTGGTGTTTAAAACCAAATGACATGTTTTAATTTTATGAAATGCCAATAAAGCAATCGATGCCAGTATGCAAAGTAGTAGACATAAAATGATGTTGATGATATAATTTGTATGAAGTGAAAATTGGTACATTCAAACACTAACATCATAGAGTAGTCACTTCCAACCAAGTTATATACCCTAACATTAAGATACCAACGAAATAAGTATGAGACTGAATATTGTCACCTATATTATTGGCTAAAACCCTGAAGGTTTCAGTCAATTATATCAACCTCCAGTATGACATATCCAACAACTGAAACCAGTAGAAAGAAAAGGAACTGACTTGAGGCTAAAATTTCTTTTTAAATATTCCTTAAAAATGAAGGAAACCATGAAGGTTTGTGATGAAGGCATAAATGAAAACACATAAACCACAAAAGACCTTTACAACAATAGGAAAATCACAATTAATGGCCTTTAGAAAGGTGTGAACATGTTTCCTTTCTAATCCTTTATATATATATATCTCTCTGAAACATTGTACAAAGTCAAAGAAATCAATATTATTAAATTTACAGAAATAATCTTTGTTTTAATATGAAAGTGAATTACTGTTTAGCAACACAAGTATGGGAATTAGATGCAGTTTTACATCCATTTTTGTTAACATTAAGTCAAGTCTTCTAATGTTAACATTAAAAACCACTTTATCAATACTTCAGTGAAACATTTTCAAATGCACACACACATATAGTGATAGGAAGACAGACATAAAAACACACACGCACATGTGTGTTGTGTACACACATACACACACACATATATATATCTACACACATAGACATATGCATACACACATTACTTTGTGTTATTAAAGTATTCAATACTTCAAGAAATAGAGCGTGCTTAAATTTTTTATTCAGTAAATTTAATATAACTTGTTATTTCTACACCATACTCACATGTATACTACAATGCAGAAAAAAAAACTTGCTCTGGATTTTAGGCATTATTCTAAAGAAATATTGTTTCCGATCATACCAACTACAAGACCAAACACAACGTTATTCTTCAGTCTTTTCCCTTCTCAGCAATAACGGACCAAGATGCACTCATACCTACCAGAGACATGCTATTCTATATCTCATACTAGTGGTTTCTCATATCACAAGATTTGAGTGCAATAAAATGCTGAAAACTCCGACATCAATGAAGATTTCAACCACATCTCTAACTGTACCAAAAGACAGTACTTATATATATATATATATATATATATACTAAGGAGACAGAGGTACAACACTGATTCATGGATAACATACAGCTAAACTTTCAGATATGTGAGGTTTTATGACTCTTCAGAGTGACCACACCTATTATATTCATAAAACTGCTTCCTGAAGGTTATGCTTTCTCTTCAGAGCCAGTTACCTGCTTCAGTCCCTTCCAGTTACATGAACCAACAAGAGAACTTTCACATGGTTGTTCATCCTGCAAAAGCTAGCAGCTAAATTATCCTACAATCATAGGAAGACATTGAATAATGTAATCCTAGATATACTTATGCTCCCTCTTCTCAAAAATAAAAAAGAAAAACAATGGTATGGTGATAATAGGTACACCTTTAATGATAGATACACTTGGTTAGAGCTAACCTTGGGCTAAAACTTTGGATCAAACACCTCTGTCTGATTTATAGATCTTCACCCTACAACCATACCCTGCCCCACCAAAAAAATTATACCATTACTAAAACACTGCTCCACTGAAATGCAAGTTCTATACTTACCCCCTTCACCCTTTCCCCTTCACCCTTTCCCCTTCACCCTTCCCCTTCCCCCTTCCCCTTCCCCCTTCCCCCATCTACTGTGTGTCAATTCCTTAATTCTATGGTAAACAATGCAGAACAGTTATGTCCTTGACCACCCGCTACCACTATCTATATTTCCACATCAACCTGAACACCACCGATTACACCAACTTAACCCTTTCATTAAACTACATTGCCCTTGTTTTAATAAATTTTTGAAATAAGAAAGAATTCATTAAACTAGCTTATTAAACTGCTATTTGGAACATAAACATGAAATCTTAAAAGGTTTTAATTTAAATCACTTTAAAACACAATATTTCTATTGAAGTACATTGCCACTGTCTCAATAAATCTTGAAAATAATGAAGAATTTAGTAAAACTATCATTGATTAAGCCTGTATTTGAAAGATACATTAACAAAGTTTTGATAAAAGGGCTTTATTTAGATCACTTGAAAACAGGGATTCTGTATTACCGAACCAGGTTCAGTTTCAGGTGGGTTGGTATAAAAAGGATTAAAAATGAGAGAGGGAAGGGAGGGAGAGACTGAGAGAGTATGCATTTGTGTGTGTGTACACGTGCATGCATGCTGGTAATGGCACAAATACTATGAATAAAAAGAGGCAGGTAGCTGATACCGTGACCAAGGTTAAAGCTGAAACCTGCTAATTTCTCAAATTCCCAAAGAGTAATTAAAATCTAATGCTCTGTTGCAAGATGTATACACAGCGAAGCACATTGAAGTCAATAAATTTAATAAAAGAAACCACACCACAATTAGCTACTTAGAGAATGGTGTTAGGCTTGATTTACGACTTACTGTTCCATCTTTCAATGCCAATTCTTAGTTATAATGTTCTAAGTTCTTTGATGCCAAAGTGGTACATTCACCAATATTTAATCTGTATTTTTTTTAAGCAGTGAATATTGCTCTACTAAAGAATGGATTCAACATTTTCTATGAAAAAAAGAGACAAAAAAAAAAAGGTGAGGTGCTAAAAATAGTGTCAAGGTTGTGAGAAAGGAGGTGAAAATACTTTAATAGAAATGGAGATAAAGTTTAATAACTGGTTCAGTCAATACTGCTGTTTGCCTGCTGTGTGTGCGTGTGTGTGTGTTTGTGTTAACAATACTGTTAATGCTTGTATCTCTCTGCTAATGTATCTCTAGTGAAACTCTGATATGAACAGGAAGTATTTGTGAAGAAAACTGGCCTTCAAAATCAGTCTGCAACCCATGAACAGATAGGACTTTCATGTTTTTTTTAAACAGCTTTCTCCATTATAGTGT